>NC_089795.1:7142209-7152209 GCF_040412425.1 Macrobrachium rosenbergii | reverse complement strand
CTCACTTTTAGGCAGATTTTGGCATAATCTAGATCAAAAGTAACGCACGTACTCACGAATATACATAACGCTCCGGAGATCATCTGATCGCCAATATTGCTGAGGAATCGTGCAGATAGCTGAGGAATCAAACTATTTGCTGAATACAAAGATTTTACATCAAGTCTCTCGCCCTAGTTCGCTCTGACTCCAAACCTTCCACGATAACATCTTAAAGCATTGAAGCTATGAAATGCATATATGTGTCCTTTAAATAGAGCTCGGCTCTCCTTAACGGCAAACTAAAACAAAAGCATATGTATAAAACATAACAGATAGGGCTATGCTCAATTAGCAATGTCTACTGCACTGCAGCTTTAAGGACTGCTCTCATGACGCACTTCCAAAGTCACTGGGGTTGTGTTCTTAGAGCCTTTACATGTAATCTTACAAACACGAATAAGCTTTACTACTCCCACAACAAGAATTATCAGTAAAATAGCTATTAAGACAATTAAAATTGTCGGCATAATATATTCCTGATACTGGAACATCACGGAATCGTCGATGTCTTCCAACGGTGGAACAGTTATTGGCACCTTGGTTGTAGGTACCGCCACTACCAAATGCTCATTATGTGTATGACGCATAATTATCTTCTCGGAACTGATGAATACAGCACGGCTAAGTACGAGAAAGTCCGTAGACATCACACGGCATGCAGCATCAAACAGCTTGGATCCCTGAAGAACGAATGACGTCGACTTGTTGTTCTGGCACATCATTGTAACTGCATACTCCTTGCAAAACACGGCAGGAAGAGTACTGGTGGACTCGATGTGGTAATCTCGCAGGAACTGTCTAAAGTCACATTCTGTCGGAGTCTGTCTATGAACTAATGATAATTCACAACCACCCACAGACACAACTCGCAACTGGAAAATACTACTGTCACACACACACTTCTCTCTAACTAAAGTACAACTTGTCTTATAATCAACTCCCGAACCTTGATATTGATCTCCCAAAATGAACATGGTCTTTAATCCATCCCATATCACTACTAAGTCTCCAAAAACACTCGAAAAAGGTCTAATAACAAAAAGGTTTCATGTTACTGAACCAAATACAACTACTAATGTAAAAGTCAAACACTCACAATGTGAACTAATTCCAAGTCTGTATCCGGAATATCCACAGTCAACTCACTATTAAGCACAACAACTCTACGGAACTCACTCATAAAAAAAATTCTATCCAACAGAAAAAAAAATACTCGAGAGTCCTATCCAAACACTAAAAGGTATCATATCTCGTAAAAGACATGAAAGTTCTACTCCGGTTAGCAAATATTTCGCAACACCTAACTAATTCTCATCAAAATAGCAATTGACGTAATGGCAATCGCTCCCATGATCTTAACAATTACAACTACTCACAATACAGCTCCCTTCATTTAAAAAAAAAAACTGAAAAAAAATCCAAATACTCAAATACGATATCCCAACCCGAAAAAAAAGATCAGACTTGTTCGGTCCGATATACTAAGTACCTCCCCCCCAAAAAAAATCCTAAACAACACACATATTGCGTCAGATGACAAAACACATCCTAACACAATAACACCATAACACACGGGTCAAATCTCGTATGAAATTAGCCCATGTCTCAATTCCTAAAAATCATTCAAAAACAAATGATTAAGAACTTCAACATCTAAAATGAACAAGAGACAAAAAAAAAAAAAATAAATATATATATACAAACATCAACCCATTTATCCCTCTAACTATATACAAACGTTCCACTACATGACTATATACAAATGCTCCATTACATCCCAACTTTCTTTAACTTCGAAATATGGGTCAATTTCGTCACACCGGTATTTACATCTTTAACTACAAATCTACTCCCTCTTTTGATCTCTACAATCTCAAAAGGTCCGTGGAACTTCGGACTTAATTTATAATTCAGATCATTCCAAACATTCACTTTAACAAACACTCTATCACCCATCGAAAAAGCTACTCCCCTCGATTTCACGTTACTTTTCTCTACCATTGCGCGCGAACTAAGTTCAAGTTCTTTACTGATACGTGCAAATCTTTCTCTCGCTGTATTTATCAATGAAGTGACCGTAACATCACCCTGAACTCGCTCTGGCAACAAATCAAAAGGTCCTTTCAACTTGTACCCATACAAAGCTTCTGCTGGAGATATCTTAATTGTGTCATTCATCATAGTATTGATACTATATCGCACTTCATCCAAAGATCTGTCCCAATGTGTATCGGAACCACCCACCGTCATGGGCAAAGCTTCGATTACTTTCGATTCGCCCTCTCACATAACCCATTCGCTTCAGGTCTATACGGGATTATAGATACTTTCTTTATTCCCAACAAATTAGCAAGACCGTCTAAAGTCTTATTAATAAACTCCCTACCATTGTCTGTGATCAGACATTCAGGAACACCATATCGACAAATTATCCCCTTAAAGAACGCTATAGCAACTTCCTCAGCTGATTTGTACTTCAGTGGGAAAATCTCGACAAAGCGAGTCAACTCATCAACAACTACTAATAAATGTCTATAACCATAAGCGGACTCTGAGAAGTTACCCAGAATATCCATATGCACTCTCTGAAACGGCCTATGTGGTATGGGATATGAACCCAAACGACACGACACTGTCGTCGCTGGCTTATTCGCATTGCAAATAGCGCACTTCTTCACAAAGGCTTCTACTGCGGAAAACATATTTTTCCAAAAGAACTTTGACCTGACGTTTTCATACGTCTTGTCCACACCTAAATGAGGAGAACCAAATTTACAATGTACAATGTCTAGAACTTGTGGTACTAGACTCTCTGGCACGATGATTTGTGTAATCTCACCCATGCTTCGAGTACTTCTGCAAGTTATACTTAACTTTCCTCACCAATAAATTATTCTCCAACTCTAGACCAGAAAAAGGCAACTTATACCCTTTCTTCGGTGAAACTCCCTAAGAAATGCCTTAGCATCTGACAACAATTTATCTTCATCTTGCTTTTGTTCGAGCAAGCCTATGTCCCAAGTGACATTTTCACCCGTAATATAACACACGGCGTTACTCTCACTATCACGAACAACAATCTCTCCCGAAGTATGCACTGTAGAAACGTGAATGTCCTCTACATGTGATATCTCAGAACTACTAATGTCAGGGACATTAGACACCAAATATTTACTCTCTTCTCCCACACAGGATTCGGTGTGTATGTCCTCATCCTCGACCGGAAAATGTCTGCTCAATGCATCTGCAACTACATTATGCTTACCTTCAATGTATTTGAGGTTTGCATCAAAATCACTCAATGTTAGGAACCAACGTGCTCTCTTGGGCGACAAATTTGGCTTATTAAAAGCTCTAACAACGGTTGATGATCTGTAAAAATCTCAACTTTATTTCCCAACAACAACATCTTAAAATGAACAAGGCTAGAGACGACTGAAAGCCTCCTTGTCCACAACTGACATCAGCCTTTCGTTACTACCACGTGTTTTGAACTTTCTGCTATAAAAGCAATTGGGTGTAATTTCCCCTCAAATTTCTGCATCAAACACGCACCTATACCTTCTGACTCGCGTCAGTCACTAAGTTGAATGGTTGACTAAAATCTGGAAACTTCAAAACTGGTGGGTTCACCAAAGCGTTCTTAAGCTTCTCAAAAGCTAATTGTTGACTATCACCCCAAACAAACTTAATGTCTTCTCGTAATAAATCTGTCAATGGAGACGCTATTGTAGAAAAATTCCGCACAAAACGGCGAAAGAAACCCGACATACCTAGGAACGAACGAATCTGTTTCCTGGTTTTGGGAACTGGAAAATTCACAATGGCTTTAACTTTCTCATCATTCACTCTAACTCCTCTTTAGAGATAACATGTCCTAAATAGACAATTTTTCTCTTCAGAAACTCACATTTGGTAAAATTTGACCTTTAAACCAGCGAACCGTAATCGCTTGAGGACTTCTTTTAACACCTTTAGATGTTCTTCAATCGTAACTGTGCATATGAGAATGTCATCCATGTACACAAACACCGACTTTCCTAACATGCCATGAAGTACTGTGTTAACCAGTCTAGTAAATGTTATTGGGGACCTTTGTAATCCAAAAGGCATCCTATTAAACTCGTAATGTCCCTTTGGTACCGAAAATGCTGTATATTTACTTTCAACACTCTCTCTCACAAAGCGTCAAGAAATGACGAACCTAAAATATTCAGTTTCCTATCTATCAGTTTTTCACTGAGTCTTGTACATCACACACTGTCTCACTAGAAGGGACTAATTTACCCTCTGGAAACTTCGAGTGAAAAAGGTCAGCATTTACTAAGTCAACTGAGCTGCCAGAATCAATGAAAATAGAAATTTCACTGCCATTAGAAAATCCACGTACAATCGGCCTAGGTTCTGGTGATTCTAAGACCTGATTAGTCATTATCCTGTGTCCGTTTTCCAATTTATCTTGTGAAAATTCTGCTGTTCTTTGTGTATCTAGAACTCGCATCATGTGGAATTCTCCTGTCATATCTAGAAAAAACCTCCCCTCCCCGTGACTTCCTGAATATTCTCTATTCTTTGTGGCTGGGCAAAATCTCCATCCATGATCTGAAGATTTGCAAACTGAACAATATCTCACTCTGCAA
This sequence comes from Macrobrachium rosenbergii, assembly GCF_040412425.1. Classification (NCBI taxonomy): domain Eukaryota; kingdom Metazoa; phylum Arthropoda; class Malacostraca; order Decapoda; family Palaemonidae; genus Macrobrachium; species Macrobrachium rosenbergii. Next base: position 7,147,527 of record NC_089795.1, on the reverse strand, counting down.
TTTGATTTACTATGTCCTAGTTTATCACAATTAAAACAACGTATCATTGTGACTGATCTCTCTGGAATTTTCTTCGATTCTACTCGTGCACATGTCTTCGCTGTTGCATCATTTCCCGAATCGAGCAACTATCATTGTTCTGTGGTTTTGGAAACCGCAGCTGACATCTTGCACCTCCCTGTACAAAACTACTGCCCAGTGTCGGGCATTTTGATAGATTTTTGTTAATCTGTGCAAACAAAAGGATTCGTCTGTATCCTGATCAATTCTCTTATCAAAACTATCTACAATTACATCTGGGACCGACGTTAAAAGGCAAGCAAAGTGTAACAATCTTTCAAAATTATCTAAGGAGATATTATTTCCAGTTACCCATGGAGAGCCTATTATAGATTTCTTTAACTCAACTACTGCATCAAATAAATTCGCACTGTATGTGACTAGTGAATCATTGCCTTTCTTTATTTTGAGAAACTCTCGTAAATTCCGAACTGCACATTCACGTTGAACTCCGCCATAAGTAGCTCGTAGAAATTTCTGCAGTTCATTCCAAGTTTTACACCTTCTGAACCCGAAACTGCGTGCCCGTTTCCCAATATCTCCTTTATCCAAATCCAGAAATGATTTAGCCCTGTTAAAGCTTCAGCGCCATTCGTAATTTTCTTGGAATTCAGATAATTGTTCACTGACTCAATGAAAGTTTCTATATTTTGGGTTGGCTTCCCGTCAACTAACCCTTTAAAATTAGTAATTCCCGCTAACGCTCGTCACTTTATGCACCACAACTGATTGGGATGTGCTTGCTGCATCGTCCGGCATTTTGTGAGTGATCACACGCCCTGAGCGTAACAACATAGAAAGGTAACCAAAAAGAACACTAGAGAAAGGCAAAAGTTACCCCTCTAAAAAGAAGAACAGAAAACGGAGTTCTGCGCAACTTACGAGAATGGGGTACTTCACCAATTTGAACAGAAAACGGAGCACCTATCACTCGACTTGCTAACCTGTGACGTCACCCACTCGAAGACGGAGCACAAAAGGAAAACACCAGCGTGATTTTTGTTGAATCACCACTTTTGCGTAATTAACTCACAATCGCCACTATTCACACTTATTTGGGTATTTTGTTAACCCCAAAATTGCTCTAGAGATCATCCAGATCTATTTCACAACTCCCCACTCCCAATACTTGAATAGAGACGGAAAAAAAAGAGATTAAAGAGGTAATCACCCGTGTATACATGTAATCACGACCCACTCAGTCCTTCAACACTGACTAAAGCCTTAGGTGAGGTCGCCTATGCCTTGGGCATCAACGTTACCAATTAGTCTATTAGTAATCTCCTCTTTCGCCACCATTAAAGACATGGGGACACCGCTGCCGCCATTATAATCATGAGGCACCGCTGCCGCCATTAATATCATGAGGCACCGCTGCCGCCATTAAAATCTGTTACAAGGAACAGATTCAACACTTTTTGAAAGTGTACATAGCGTGATCTAGCGATCTTACTTCAGGAAAAGACATGAAAAGATTCGACCAATGATACCACTCACATTTTTTTCTCTCTCTCTCTCTCTCTCTCTCTCTCTCTCTCTCTCTCTCTCTCTCTTTCTCTCTCACCGTGTATCGACTCTCTCTCATCATTTACCAAAGCTCACCCACCCTAACTTCACTCATTCTCTCAAAGCAATTAAATGGACTATTTAAAGAAACACAATCGTTTCTACAAAAAATAGGTTTATTATTCAAATAACCCAACAAGAAATGAATAAAACAAAGCAAAGATTAAAATGCATAATAAATGAATTATCGAGTCAGATAACTAAACTCTAAACTGCAAACACTTCTGATTAAAGAAGTCTCATTATGGCTAATAGCCTGGAAATACCCAAAATCACACATCCTCACAACTCGATAACTAAAAGTCATGTCCAAAAAAAAACAGTCTACCACAATTCCACATGTTATTTGAACAAGTCCACAGACATCTGTCGAAAGAATTAAACATGATAGAAAACTCCCAAAAATATATGAAATGCAAAACACAATAATGGAAAGTGTAAAATGCATAGCCAAGATATGGCAAACGTAACATGACAAAATAATAATATAAAAGAGGTATGAATATTCATATTAAATTTCCCACACCAGTTCAAAAGTTCATAATGATCAGAAAGTCATGGTAAAAATCACAAGTTCAATTTTCTCCCATAAAAACAGAGATTTGAGACTCTACCTTATCTGCCGATTTTCAAAGCCTGGACCCACTCCAAAGCTATGGCTGGACAACTGCAGTTCTATCACGTTAATGAACGATCAAACTCACTTTTAGGGCAGATTTTGGCATAATCTAGATCAAAGTAACGCACGTACTCACGAATATACATAACGCTCCGGAGATCATCTGATCGCCAATATTGCTGAGCTTCTCGCGCAGATAGCTGAGGAATCAAACTATTTGCTGAATACAAAGATTTTACATCAAGTCTCTCGCCCTAGTTCGCTCTGACTCCAAACCTTCCACAATAACATCTTAAAGCATTGAAGCTATGAAATGCATATATGTGTCCTTTAAATAAATAAATATCCAAATTAAGAGCCACAGATCTTTTGTGTTCGCATCTTAGCTCAAGCTGGATATCCTACTTTCCTGGTCAGTAATATGAAAATTCCAATATCACCTTTATTATCATTGATATTATTGATGATTTTGCTCGTGTTGTTGTCTCATTGTCATTTCTTCTATTATTGTATGGTCTTACTTTATAGTGCTGATGTTAACGTTATTCTCATCATCATTATGGGTGCTGCTGAGCTTTCAAAAATTCACTGTAATGAGTATCTACAAGTTCATAGCGAAAAATTACAAATGGGAAAAGATGTCCATAAACAGGAAAGCCATTTTTTAAACCAAGACACAAATATATAAAAGGAATCTTATAAGAAAATTACATTGGTACTTATTTCTCTCAAGAAATCTCATACCTGCTCATTCTTAATTTTCAGATCTCATTGTTAAGAGAAATATTCGACAAAATGTTAAACTTATTACAACAAAATAACCAGTTTTCTTTCAAAAAGGTATATTCAATGTTAGAATGAAAATGGGAGAACTCGTTTCGACAAAGATTGCAAAGATATTACTTGCTTTTAATTCGAATCATAAATATGTCAACAATATGTACAACGGAGAAAATTAAGCTCGCTTATCAGAGAAATGGAATGCAAAGGCCTATCACAAAACCATATTTATGAGGCCTCCCAGCATTCAGAATCCCGTTTGTTTTGAATTGTTAGAAGACTAACAAACCCCATAGTATCCAACTTAATACTGTGATTTAATTGAATGCAATATTTCTTATTCACATTCAAGTAGGATTAATGGTTTTTTCCATAAAGATGTCATGATCCATTCGGAGTATGATTACCGTGGATTCCTTGTATTCCTAGTTCCAGTGGGAAATGCAAATACCTTTTGTAAGTAAACGACTCCATAAAGACGTGAAATGTAGTGGTGGATTAGTGTCTCATAATAGATTAATAGATTAATAAACGTACTGATCAATATGAAGTTAATCAACTGAAAAGGAGAAAAAAATATGAATTTACAAACCCCGTTGAATCCTACGATCGATGATAAATAACAAAAGACAGATTTACAGACTCTCTCTCTCTCTCTCTCTCTCTCACGAATCATTAATTTTTTTCAGGCTCAAGTTGAGCACTATGCATAATTTTTCCACTAATCAAGGAATTTTTGAGCTGTGGCCAAAAAAAAAACTATAATATTCAGTGTGTATTTTACAAATCTGCTTTGGTAGTTTCTCCTACGTTTACATGTATTTCAGGCTTTGTTTGGAGAGTTCATCACGAATGAAGAGATGGAAAAGCTTTCCAGAATCGAGGTCATCATTTAGGCTTAAAATATGTGGCTCTTGCTGGATGCACATTTCGTAAAGTCCTGTTTCGGAAGTCTACCATTCATAAATACGGCATTTACATACTAACATTACTAACCAAGGTCGGTTTTCCTATAAATGCTAAGAGGAATAGTAGCGGACCATAGTGCAATGAGTGGGGTGTAAGTAAACAAGAGATACAGTTAGGAAGAGCTTTCTCAGAAAATAGCTTTGTATATCTTCTTTATACTTTGACAAGGGTAGACGTTTCGAAACTTACTATACGACAGCGAATATTTAAAAAGTATTTTCGTTTACTTTGATGAAGCAAATAAGCATCAGTACCTTTGTACGCGTAAGAAGCCACCGTGGCTAAAAAGGTATATTGATTCAACTAACTTTCGCTGCAGCCCAAAAATCATCGAAGCTAGTTATAAATGAACAAAATCATTTTAACTTATTCTCTTGTTGGCAAATATAACTCTGCAATATCTATGATATTTTTCAACCAGTCTTCGCAAAGGGAGCCGGAATGGGCTTAAAACAGACCAAACGAACTCAAGCCTGGGAATACGAGCCTTTCCCTTCTGCCAAGAGGCTTTGGAATTCGCGTTACCTACAGTACTGTTGCCAGGACGCTGCGGGTGCTTCCTCTATGAATGGCGGAGAGGCGTTGGGATCCTTTGCCCCATTCGTACTTCTCATGTTTCCTTTTCATTTTCTCTTACCCTAAATTCATTGTTTGTATTCGGTCATAAGCTCATAGGAACCGACAGGAAAGGAGTACACGCGCCCCTTCGAGAAAAAGATGGTCACAAAACCATAGAGAGCACCGTAGTTTAGACGCCGAATACGAAAGTGTGGAGGAATAAGGAACAACCAGCATTATACACAATCTCTGAGTTATAGTGATTAAAATTTTGTATTTTGTTTTTGAACCGTTATAAATTATATTAAAAATAAACATGCTAAATATTATCTCAGTAGCATAGCAGTTATAGTCGTATTCATTAAAAGCAAATTTTCACTAGATATTCTGCAGCCATTTCACCTTGTTTGCTACGATTTCCAAAATTTATATCCACTTCAGTCAAAGACGTACACATCCAAGAGTGTCTTAAGACATTCGTATTTTTGTAAATATCTGGCGGAAAAATTAAGATACTTAGAAGAAAGAAGCAGTAAATATCAGAAAGATTTGCAAAGTATTTAATTTCTGACGATCTTTAATCTTACTTGCTTCAGCGTTTCTTTCATATTCCAAATTACTAAAGACTATTTAAACGAAAAAATTATAAGAAAGGAAGGATGAAATCTGTCGGAGGAAAGACAAGAGCATTTTTGCGTAATAGGACGAGGTCTGATTGAGAGAGAGAAGGTGGAGAAAAATGCCCAGCAGGAAAGTGACTGAACAT
>NC_089795.1:7102209-7137209 GCF_040412425.1 Macrobrachium rosenbergii | reverse complement strand
TCTGGTACTTCACAACCATTGATCTTCTTAACTGGAGGATGAAAAGGAGTAAATTTACCTGGCTATTTTTCTAACTCTTCCAAACTAAAGTCAGGGTGTTTTTTTAATTTAATGATGGTATGAAAATTGTCTAAGATTCTTTTTGCTCCTTTTTTATTTCTTGCTTTTCGAAATTCAATATGGTAATACATTTTCGTCTGCGATATCTGGTAAAAGCAAACCTCATAGTCTTTGAATTTCTAGCATTTATGAAACCACCAGGGAACTGGGTTGCTGGTAAATATGATTGATTGAAGACCAGCCAAAATTATAACTGTACCGAAAAAAGTCAAGAGTATCATCTACAGAGTGAAAGTCATCAGCCGAGTCATCCATTGAGCCATGTTCCTGGAATGTTGCCCAATCAGTTTTACCAATGGAAAGTTTGAAGATACATTCATTACTATTGGAAAATAATCGCTGGTAAATCTATCACTTATCGCTCTCCAATTGAAGTCAATAAGGCAATCATCACTGCATATATGTAAGTCAATTCCTTATAATGTTCCTGTTTGAACATAAAAATGCGTACACTCCCCTGTATTTAGGATTCCACATTTCCACTTTCTGTGGTAGAAAACAGGCAATCTTTTCTTCGATTGGTAGTGATATCACCCCAAAGTGGGTGTCTACTGTTCATATCTCCCAGGATAACAAAGGCATTTGGTAGCTGATGAATGAGGGATTTAAGTTCATCAGCAGGGAAGACTTCACTAGGTGGTAGATACAGAGAGTACACTATACATATTCTTTGCAAATGGACCTGCACAGCTATCACTTGCAGTGTTCACTGGATACTAACAGGATTTTGTGGAGCGCCATTACTACACTCCCATGGCTTCCTATATTAATGTTATAAGGGGAATGATTGGCTGTATGCTCTTATAGACAGGGACATGTATTATTACCAGTCACAGTCTCCCACAAATATATGCATGCAGGAGTCACTTCTGATGTGAGCAACCTTAGTTCTTCTCATTTAGCTCTTAATCCCTGACAGTTCCAAGGAGAAAATGAATGAATTTCATTTAGATTTTGAGGCCATTAAACTGGAGCCCCCTTTTGAGTGATTTTACTTTATTGCCTTGCTCCTGCATTTTTCTGGAAGGAGACTGATCATTTATGGCTGATCTCCATTTTAAGGTTGATGATGGTGTTGTTCCCATGGAGGAGGAACCTGCCATAGATGGCAAAGCCTCCCTAGTACCATGGGTGTTGGACACGTTTGATGGCATCTTCATCAAGGAAATTTAAAGCTCGGGAGTACCAGACAAAGCTGGCGCTGCCTGAGGAGGGTTGGGAGTGTCACACACAACTGGTGCATCCTCTGAAGCATCAGGAGCACCAGTCACAGCTGGTGCAGGTTCCAGAGAGACACATGCGCCGGATAAGGATAATGAAGCCTCAGAAGAGGCCGACACACCAGGTATAATTGGTTCAGCCTCCATCGAGGCTGTGGGTGCCAGGCATATCTGGAACAGCCTCTGAAGAGGCAGGAAAGTAAGAGACAGCTGGCGCAGCCTCTGAAAAAGTAGGAGCGCTAGAAATTACTGGCGCAGCCTCTGAAGAGGGAGGAGTGCCAGAAATTACTTGCGCAGCCTTCGAAGCACCTCTTGTAGCATTTGCATTTCTTCCTCGGTTAGCCGCAATACTAGAAAATGATATTCCTGGTCTAACATACTGACTTAATACTTTCTGTTTAGCCTCTGTAAATGCTATTTGTTCAGTTACCCTTGGTATCTGGATTTATTCTTCCATGATGTAAACATCACAAAACTATCAATTACTTATACAGTAAGAGGATGCTTTCAAAAAATGATGACGACCAAGGAAGACCCCCAGACTGACAGTTTCCATTTTAATTTGGCTTTTAAAAATGTTTGTTTTTACTTATTTCTCTGGAAATACTTTGTAATTATGTTTAGTGGAGCTCAAGAGGACCTTAGTGAAGAGCGAAATTTCCTGTTTTACATTTATTCGCCTAAACTTTGCTTCATATAGTTGCCTTTTTTCCTTGACCATGCTGACAAACATGAAGAATGTGTTTTTATTACAGGAGTATACACAAACACACACTTACACACACATGTCATGTGTATATATGTATGTATTCATGTATATATATATATATATATATATATATATATATATATATATATATATATATATATATATATATATATATATATATATATATATATATATATATATATATCCACGAACGGCGGCGTGTATGCTGCCAAAATGCGACGCCTATTTCACTAATTTTTTTATTCCCTTCTGAAATTTCCTTATCAGATTATTTTCATAAGAATAGTAATGTTTTATATTCCATTGGAATCGCCAGAAAATGGCGATTATTACTGCAATAAAAATATATTTTTTTTGCAAAGAGAACATATATATATATATTGTGAAATGTAAAGGAATTTTTTTTTCTTTTTTAATTTTTAACTTTCTGTCGATAAAACACTTATACAGGTCATGCTTTTTCATCATTTCATGAATGAACAAGAGCTAAATTTATCTTAGACGTTGGAGAAAAAAATTCAGGCATATATAACTAGTAGCTCAACAGGTATTAGACATTTAACGAAACCATCTCACACCGAATTTCAAAAGAGAATCGTCCTCTCTCAATTAGTTGTTACAACGCTATCAACATTTCTATTACTAAGTGCCCTAATGAAAGTATATAGAACTTTACTAACCTTATTTACATATATACACTATGTACAAGTTTTCATCCTCTACTCATCTTCAGACTTCAGTTTTGGACGCCCTTTGGCACGGAAGTAATAGAACTTTCCAGCTGGTGCCAGCATCCCTCGACTTTGAATGCCAACATTGCATCCTGGGCACCAGTGCTTTGAACGCTTTGGGCAAACTGCACATAGTCTCAGTTTTGTGCCATTCAATCTTGCATATTTATGCTCTGGAGTAAGCACTGATACGGTACGACGACCAGGTGAAGGCTTGATTGATGGCTACCACCAGAAGCAGGAGATGTCGCACCTGAGAGTGAGCGGCTAGTAGATGGAGATGCTGGAATCAGAGGATAGAATCTTTCTTCGTTGCAGCACAAGCGTGCAACAATCAAACGAAGGAATTCGCTTCTTTTCACTGGCTTATCAGTATTTTGCTGATACATTATATATGCATTCAAACAGCGATATCCAGCAAGTGGGTGAAGATTTTTTCCAGTACCGTCTTGATGGTCTTTGCAGCATACTGGTATAGCTTTTGTCACTGAGATTACTCCTCCCATACTGATGTTGTAGTCATTTATCACTTTTGGCTTTACCACTTCCCCGTTTCTTTTTGCAAAGTTATGATTTCTGCATGAGCATAGGAGGACAGCAGATACACAGGCTTCGAATAGCTTTTCTTTGAACCCACACGTAAGAAGCTGACCTTTTCTCACACATAAAGGCTCTCCAACCTTCATTTTTTTCGTTCTTCAAGATTTTGGCAGTCCCTTCGAGTTTATACGAATAGTGCCTGTCAGTGATGTTTTGTTCTCAAGCAATGCCTCGGCTAATGGCACCTTTGTATAAAAATCGTCTGTCACCAAATGGTAACCTTTGTTCAAGAGCCGACTCTTTTCCAAGATACTCCTAACAACTGTATGAGACAACCCCGTTTCTGAACCGGAAGCATAGAAATCCCTGCCTGAGTACAAGTCAATATGAAAAACATAACCAGCATCTGCTTCACATAGCTCAAATTTCTTTATTCCGTACCTACTGTGGCGTTTATTTGGCATATACTGAATATACGCAAATCTGTTTCGCATGCCAATCATACTTTCATCAATAGAGACGGTCTCCTTTGGCTTGTAGTGTCTCTTGAATAATTCATTACAAGAATCCAAAAATGGGCGTATTTTATGCCATGGATCAAAAGTTTGGATCACCTCGAGGTTTTACTTTTTGAGCTGTCACTAACATGAAAATATCTACTGATAAGGAGAAATCATCTTCAATGACATTGTCTCTGGAAAAAAGGTATACGGGTTTCCCAACAGTTTGACCAATACGGGAGGAACCTCTTTCATCCTTTACACAGGAATAAGTCCCATCAACAAATTCAATCCTAAATATTTTTTATTTTGTCCTCAGTCACAGGGTTCCAACGACGAAATCGGCTGCGCTTGTGAGAAGCAATCCAATCAGTTTTGGTTGCGAGTACGTCAGCTGCATATTTGTTTATTTGTTTTACAATATTATCAATGACATTGTCAGTCAGGAACAAATAAAGGTATTGAATGGGCTGGGAATTGCTTTGAGGCATACCAATTGGTCGTGTATGTCTTTCTGTAAAAACTAATTTCGTGCCGGAACTAATGTCTTCCGGCGGGTAGGCTCGTGTCCAGACGGATGCATGATCATAATCACCGATATCAGTATCACTATCACTTTCAACATCATATTCCTCACTTACGCTATCACTTTCAGAACCCTGACTTATGTCAAAATCATTGTCACTAAGTGACCAATCACTATCACTTCTTTCATTCGCCATTATTGTGTAATTATATCAATAAATCACATAAAAAGTAAATTTCACGGCAGCCGTCGTGCAAGGAAAAAACCGCCGAAACTGACCAAAAGTTGCGCAAGCGTATTATCATCTCATTTCAAAAATAGAGGCATTGTGGCAATACTGTTTATTTATCTGTGTTCTGAATGGTTTATTAACCTTATGACATCATAAACCCCGCCTCCAACACCACCTGTTCTTGCCCTTGCGTGATTTGAAATTAAAGCACGCTGAAATCGACGATCGCATTTTAGTAGCACATAAAGCGTCGATTTTAGCGACGCGCCGCCGTTCGTGGGTATACGCCGCCGTTACACAAAGGTATATATATATATATATATATATATATATATATATATATATATATATATATATATATATATATATATATATATATATATATATATATATATATATATATAAATGAACTATAGAGTTTTTCCTCTTTTAGTGGTAACCTATCTTTTCTCAAGTTTTTAGGGATGGAGTTGTGAGGACCCTTGCCAAAATCCGTGGCAAGTCGACTAACTGCCAGATACCTAAATTAGTGATTCGATGAATACAGGCCCAATGGATTTTAGGGGTAACGGACCAAAAGCATTTTATTTTTTTTAGGCTGGTGAAGAGAGGCTGATATTCACTTGAACACACACATACACACTTTGCCATAGCAACCACATGAGTAAACAACGCAACAAAAAGTTACTGGCGATCCCTCACTTACTGAATCATTGGTGTTTTGCGTCCAAATGGATGTAACATATTTACACACTGAGTCAGTTTGCAAGCCAATCATCCGTCTCCTCTAAGGATTAAATTTCCACTTTGTTTAACACATAATTCGTTGGAGATCTTTATTCGAGTACCAATACTCTTCGCTAGCGAGCCAGTTTGGTCACAGAAGCTATAAACACGGCAGTCCGTTTACGCATCTTTATGTGAGCAAGTGATAATGGGTCTCCTAAATAGTTTGTTTTCTGTTTCGCAGTAAATGTTTGTTATGTGCAATTAACGCACTGTTAAATTTGACCTCTTGGAAAAAAAGAAATCTTTTGCATTTTTGTCAAGTTACAAGAAACTTGAGCTTTACACTATTTTGAGGAACTTGTATTTGCCTGTTACGTTCTCTTTGAAATGTCAATGTCAGTGGGCAGTTTCAAATCAAATAATAAAAACAGGATCCTTTACAGGCATACTCGAGCAGGGAACTGAAGAAACTGTTATTCGTCGGCTCTGATATCAAGTTCTAAAATATATTAAAAAAGATGCTACAAAAGAGATGTGAGCATAAGAGGCGCATCTGAACTACAGCATTCTATTCTAGAATGAAAACAACTGATATACAAGACGGTGGGTTATAATTAAGATTGGCACTGGCTGATTTAGTCCAGCGCTTCGAAAGGACCAAGAACCCTTACAGGAAAGATTCTTCCCAACTAACAAATCTGCTTCCTAAATGGCTACTCACAAACTGTCAATCAAAGACGTAAGTTGAAACACGTTGAAAGTGCAAACATTAACTATAAAATATAATGAAAATAAAAAAGATAGCACAAGGAAACAAATTTTCGCTTACCTTGTTTGAAATCAAAAGGAACCGTTGGAAATGTCTTAATAAGTAATTTGGTAAATCGGCTATTACAATCAGACTGAAAGTTCTGTGATAATTGGCCCTGAAAACTTTTTGGTGAGCGTCATATTTTTGAAATTTACTAGTTATATTTACTCTAAGAGAGAGAGAGAGAGAGAGAGAGAGAGAGAGAGAGAGAGGAGCATCTTGTAGGCCGAGCAACAGCCAAAAAGGTGTATCAATCAACATGAACACTTGATTAAGCTCCCAAATCTCTCGCCCTATCCTGCAGAACGGCTCTTCCCTTCTTTTAAAGGAAGTGGTCCTCCTGGGAAAACGATAATTAAACACTTCTCTTGTAAACCACCGGAATCCAGAAACTTTCATTGTCAGTGATAATTTCTTTATTTAGAAACAGGAGATACCTTTGCTCAATGTCACTGAAGAGATTAGAGAAGAGAGAGAGAGAGAGAGAGGCATCACAAGTCAGACAGGGTTCAAATTTCTAATGCATAATATAATACTGATCGCTCACCTGCCAGTAAATTTATTTTTCAAAGGAAATATATACTCGTTATTCGGGGACTTAAATGTAATAATATTTTGCCATCTCTATCATAGATTTTTCGATCTAATTCTCAAATAACTGAGAATGTCCTGTTTTGATGTTTTGGCCATAGAGAGTGAGGAAAATGTTTATTTTCATAAATACCGAAAACTGATGCACATCGTTAACTTAACACTTGCATAGTGATAACAATAAAAATAAATGTTACAAAAACATGCATGGGAATTTTGAAAATATTGGCACTTGTATTCATATGCATAATTGCATAAAAATATTTACTCATACACAGTCTTCCTTCAATGTGTTTTTATACATGTGTTTGAAAGATATCATGGTTTTTCCAAATAAAGTTAGCGAAAGTGGTATATTGAGTGGAGCAACCACTTTTGAATGCATGACTATGGTAAACAGGTTATTCCCTGAAATAAATCTAATACTCCCATTCTAATGTTTTATCTTTCTCAGGTGGAACCTTTGTGTGAGGTGTCTAACGACTGAGGTGGGACTACCTCAGTACTTTTGATTTAGAAATGTTTGATTTACAATGTACACACTTACACACATTATATATATATATACATATATATATATATATATATATATATATATATATATATATATATATATATATATATATATATATATACACACAAAACACATAACATATAAGAATAAGTATATATTATACTCGTCGGCTATATGACAAAATATTATATATATAACACATGACAATTCACATTTGAAAACAAATGATGGCTGGGGAAAAACATTCGGAGCAGCAATTCCAGAAAAAATAGTAGGAAGAGCAGGAAAAATAGAAAAAAGGAGGAGATGAAGGGTGAAAATGGATGAGGTATTCTTGACAGATCCAACATCAATAAGATTGAAAGGTTTTTGCTGGACTGACGTATGCTCTTTCGTTGTCTAGTTTGGATGTTCAACACTTAATTTAGAATTATATATATATATATATATATATATATATATATATATATATATATATATATATATATATATATATATATATATATATATATATATATAGCCCATATATATACATATATATATATATATATATATATATATATATATATATATATATATATATATATATATATATATATATATACAGATATATATATTACAATATATATATATATATATATATATATATATATATATATATATATATATATATATTTATATATATATATATATAAATGCAATGAAGGAAAATAGAAACAATGGAGTGTTTTGCTATTTCATACACAACGGTCATTTTACTGCAGGCTGAAAAAAATACAAAAATAATTTACAAGAAATATTATATACTTGACATATAACACATACATATCCCTATATGGGTATTATATATAAATAGATGGACCAAATGCCAACACTATTAAAGAATTAGTGGAAATAACAAAGGTGGTTCTTGGCCTTTGAATGACAAAATGGTCCTTTACTAGCAGACTGAAGAAAAATACAAAAATCTTTTACAAACACCCTTGACTACTTGACAGATGACACACAGATATAAGTTAGGGATATCTGAATGACAACATTTTTGACATTTTACTTTCCCTTCTCACTCTCTCCCCCACTTCCTATTGGGGCTGAACTTCTTGAAGGGCATCAAAGTGTCACTATTCATCTCAGTCTACCTTTCCTTTAAAACTAGTTTATTGCACATTTAGACACTAATGCCCAGCATTTTTAACATTTTATTTTTCATCCCATTCTCAACCCACTTCCTATTGGGGCTGAACTTGGACTTAAAGGGCATCAGGAGTGTCACTATTCATCTCAGCTACTTTAAAACTATGGATTAGACACTATCTGTCATTTTTGATATTTTATTTTTCATCCTTTCTCACCCCACTTCCTATTGGGGCTGAACTTGGACTTGAAGGGCATTGGGAGTGTTACTATTGACATGGCACACTCAAAGCACTCTGGAAGCCAATAGTGGTTTTTCAAAATTATCAAAGAGGGCTAGTTCGACATCATAATTTAAAGTAGCAATACATAATAAGTGGACAATAGTGTTCTAGATTCATGTTCTGGACCCAGCCCTAAGTAAAGTGTCCAGAAAACCGGAAGGTTAAGAATCAGTACTTACAGCCGCCCCGTAAAAAAAAAAAAAAAATGCAGTAGTTATAGTGTATGAATATAAATATCTCTATACCATTCAAATCTGGGACATTCATCTCTGAAAACAAGGCGTCAGCAAGCTGCCGACTGACCAAAAGTTCTGTTTTCTTGAAACGTCTTAAGTTATGGGTAAGTTTCATAAAATACCATGTCCAATTTACTATAACAGCTGTTTAAAAGTCTTAGTGAAGGTCCTTCACACATTACCGAATATGAAAAGGGCAACAGTGTATTTTTAAAAAGGTTTTATTAGGAGACAGTTCTGTTGGAGCTTGTGTGTTAAGTATTCTTGACAGTGGGCTTTCATTGATTGGATATTTACAGGTATATTTATAAAAATGGATGTACGTATGTGTGTGTATGTTCCAGCATAACTCTGAAACATATTGAGTAATTTCAGCCAAAGTTGGTATACATATATGACTTACTATCTGGAAAAGAATAGTGTGGGGGTAAGACATCACTGACACCAAATGGGGTAGGAAGGGAAGGGGTGACATGTAAATAGTTTTCAAGTTTTGTGAGATAAACGGCAGATATTAGAGTTTAATCCCTTAGTTTTCAAACTTTGTTGAGATAAATGCGCAGTTATACAGCAGAATAATGATCAAGTTGATAATTACTCTGCTATATAACTGAGCATTTTGGAGTGTCTAAGAATGTGTAAAATATAAGAGCGTAGTTGATAATCTGTCCTTTCTTTCAAACATTTCCTGTGGCTTCAGTTGAAAATTAAATCACGTGGGAGTCATGAGTTTTAGGCATGCGTGTCCTCGACGAAAAATAAGGAAAAGTGGCTAAAAAATGTCAAGAGTAAACATATATATTTTCATAGAACTAACAAATAAAATTTACATAATAGAAATGTCACGCTCTTTCACTCTCTGTTAGCCATTTTTCAGGACTTTATAATGCTAAAGCCAGATGTATCAAGTGAGAGATACTGTTGAAAAAGTGACTAAATCCATTCATTATGCAACCTAACAATGTCAATCGCTTTGTAAAATACTATGTTCTTGTGTGTGTCAGATTTTAATATTCTAGTCGGTAATTCTATTAGTACAAACTGCTGTCATTATAAGTACTGAGGTAATTTTTGGCCTAATCTAAAGGACCCCTAACTCTCAATAGCATTTGCGTATGGAGAGAGAGCGTAGTTTATGTTAGCTCATCCTTCTCATGTTCTGGATTTGTATCTTCGATGACTATTGAGTGATGACTATATATTGCAATTTCATATCTGAATAATGAATTAAACAATTTGTGAATTATTGCTACATACCTCAACACTCAGTGTAACCATCAATAATTCTTTATTTTAAAGAATTATGGATGGTTTATCACAGTGTTGAGGTATGTAGCTATAAATCACAAATTGTTTAATTCATTATTTAGATATGAAATTGGAATATACAGTCATCACTATATATTGCACAAGAACATAGTATCTTACACAGCAAATGGCATTTGTTGGAGATCATTGTTTTGCTGCACCTTTATGCTGAAAGCGCAATAAATTATTGAGGGTAAAATTTAATTTTGTTTCTTTGTTTTCATGTTCACACTCACCAATATTGCTATAGGTATAAATTCTTTTTTTTTTTTTTTTTGTAAAAAAATTCACTTTAGGAGATTGTCTTGTGAATTTTCTTTTTTTAAAAAGAAGAATTTTTTCTTTACAATGAGCGCACTTACCTCATCGACCTCACATCGCTACTGAGATTAGGTTGAACGCCGATAGCTGGATGTTATTAGGTATTAAAGATAAAACAATCACTGGAAGAGATACACGAGCAACAGAATCATCATGAAACATTTACCAATTAACTATCTGGCAAACCTCGAGGCAAAGTGGTCGTCTCCTTCGTAA
This sequence comes from Macrobrachium rosenbergii, assembly GCF_040412425.1. Lineage (NCBI taxonomy): Eukaryota > Metazoa > Arthropoda > Malacostraca > Decapoda > Palaemonidae > Macrobrachium > Macrobrachium rosenbergii. The sequence goes on along the minus strand of NC_089795.1, from coordinate 7,126,466 downwards.
CATGGAAAAAAAAGGAGCTTCGAAATCCCAGTATGTAACTTTAGCCTTCAGATTCCATCCGGGGTTGCAAAATAAGGTATCAAATGATAGCATTCAGTTCCACTGCAATACAAGAATTTTTGAACTGCAGTATTACGGTGCGTGCTTATTCCTAATAGCAAAGAATATGTGAAAGCTAATTAAGACAGTGATCGAGATACAGACAGACAGACAGCGGGGGTGATAATCCGTCCCTCAACATTAATGCCTTCTGTTTACTCCTTGGCTACATACTGTAATATCTTCTTTAGCCGTCACTGATGTGAAAAACTGCCCAGATACACTCGTAGACTTCTATTTCATTGGTTTTGATAACTATATAGCGTTATTCATTTCTCTCATCCCACCTCTCTCTCTCTCTCTCTCTCTCTCCTCTCTCTCTCTCTTCTCTCTCTCTCTCACTTTGCTTTTCCTTCCCTTTTCAGAGGCATTTTAGTTTAGGGTAGCGATTTTTCATTGTCGTTTGTTACTTTAAGCAGTTCTGAAGAATGAACAATCCTTTCAACCCTCATCACTTTTCTTATATGAGTCGATCTTCTTTTCCAAAATTTTAATTTTCCCATTGTACTTATTTAACTTTTTCTCTATTATATTCTGCCATTTTATTGTTCTCTTACATTCGGGTTTTTTTACTGTAACTTTTACTTTCTAAAAATTACATCACTTAGGAAACAGAACTCTGTCTGTCATTTCATTATGATACTGCATTTAAAAATTATATTTTTAAGTAGAAGTAAACATCGCCAGAGACTAAAATAGCTAATGCTTCAAGATTTCATATGAGATGCCTTTCATGTGCAAGATTCAACCATTGAGATTATGGAAAGTTCCTTCTATTCGCTTGTATCGTCTCCCCTATAACCTAAAATTTTTGATATCGAAAATAAATATGCACATTAAAACACCCAAGTTAAAAAGAGCAATTTGTTGCCCGAGCAACAGCGGCCAACTGCGAATTTTCAGAGGGGAAGTTAATAAAGTTTTCATAGAACGACAAATGCTCATGAACCATGTTTGTTATTATTCTGTCAAAATAAGAAGGCTTCTCTTAGGAACCAGAGAGAAAGCCCGTCGCTGAAAGTTACCATCTCTATTTTTCTATGTGTAACTTTGAGAAGAAATTCTCATTATCAATATTTTTTGCCAGTACTTAACGTTCTTCTCTCAGTTTCATTTTCAATCATTAAAACATATTTTATTCTTATTTAGTCACTGAATTAATTTTCTGTATCCCCATTTGGTGCTCTTTATCTTCCTTGAGGTGACAGTGAAGATGATGGCTCTAGGATTCATGACCCGGTAACGTTTCTAGAACAATGGGATGAGAGTTGAGGATGAATTATATAAATTATAGGCTATTGAGAAAGATGAATAGGTTCCCGGTGCTATGGTTTCCATCATGTAAGCACTCTTTCGAGTTTCTTGCTGTATTAAGTCTTTTTCTCAATAATTTCGTGGAAATTATTTTTTTTATATTTCTGATGATCTCATCGTATTTTAATAACTTTCCTTGATTTGTGTTTTTATTGTAGATATTAAATTTCTCATTTCCGTCAAAATCCCTAATTAAGTAATGTGGTTCTCATTCATTGAAATGAACGTAAGTTTCTTTCTCTTAAGTAAGCCACTTTCTTCATTAATGTCTGTAGCCTTGAAAGATAGGTTGTGTATCATTTCTCTACACAAGACTGTGATTATTTGACCATTGATACCTTTGACATTTTCTGGTTTCATATTATGTATCTGATAATAAGTGTTATATAGTGTAATAGTGTATGCATACAAGCACACATACACACACACACACACACACACACACATATATATATATATATATATATATATATATATATATATATACATATATATATATATATATATATATATATATATATATATATATATACATAACGAAATAGGAGCAGAAAAATATAGACAATAGACATAATGGAGCTATGGGAAGGCACTCTATATTTTTTATCCATTTATTTAGAAATGACGTTTCTTATCGCTTGATACATTTCCAGGCTGAATGTATTAGGGATTAAAATAAACAATATTTGCGTATAAAAGATAAGATATATGCACATTACATACTTATTTACGCCATATTAGCAGTTAAAAAACAGAACAAGGGGATAAACCAAAAGCAGAGGCAAAAAGCGCAAAACACCTACCCACAATGGTAGCGTAAAGCAGACCAACAAGAAATGTAGATCAGCAGAGGGGAGAGAGAGAGAGAGAGAGAGAGGGGGCCACAGACACAGAGGCTAAAAACAAGAGCAAACTATGCAATGAACAATTGGCTTGATGCTGATTGGTGATTGAGGGTAGGGACAGTCAATTTGATCTTTATAGATTGAAGGGTGGCCAGCTCCTCTATACTTCGTGTTCTTCCCACAATACTAAAAAGTCCTTGGCGTCTGTATGTGTTTTGCAAGTCTTGGCCAAATTACATCTGAGACAGGTATATTTGTAGATTACACCGGAGGTAAACAGGGGGCTGATTCTATCCTTGAAATGAAAGAGGGACCCGATATATATATTTTATACATCCTATTATTTTTTATTTTACACAGTTTTTTTTTATTCATTTATCTGTTTATGTTCAAAACTTTATGATATCCACTTCTCTCTATTCAACCTTGACATTTTCTACTTCACCATCCACTATCCTTCAGAAGTCGACCCCTTGCTCCCAGTTAAATAATAGAACGAACTCAGTTCAAGGAGAGAAAGAAAGAAAGGCAACGACAGTCTTTGGCCGGGCAGTGACGTTTCATTGAAGAGCAAAACTTACAACTGTCAACGAGCCACAAAACAATCTGTCCTGAAAACGCAAAATAAGTAGAAATCAAGAAGGGCCCAGAATATCGGTCGCTTTTCAGTCGATGCTTTTACGCGAAAAGAGGAGGGCGGCTCGACGGGGAAAGAGGAACAAATCGACAAAAAAGAAGCAGAGGAAGCAAATACGGAATGTAATGAGAAACAGATGTGACAGTCGATAGGTCTTTTATCATTATTTTTTTTAATAAAAAAGAAAGATCAAAGAAAATAAAGCAAAACGGGGAAAAAAACTAGGAAAGTAGACAGAAATCCTATTTGATTTTTCAAATAACATCGTTCATTTCAAAATTCTACAAATTTTCTCATTAGGAGAAGAAAGAGCATTGAATAGGAGAAATCATTACACGTTAAAGTGGACAGGTGAAGAATAAATGAAAGAGCGTCCTATATTCTGTGTCATATCTGGAAACGTCGGTGTCACAGTGTGTTTCCTAGGCTACAAACAATTGCAACCTCTGCTTCCCTTTACTAGGGATCCAGGCCACTTTGAGCTGAAAGATTTTCCAGCGTACACATGTATTTTTTTCTTTTTCTCTTTTCTCTGGGAATGAAAAGGCTTTACGTTTCCTCTCAGGAAGAATGACAAATGACGGAAAATTGCTGAAGTGACTTTCAGTTCTCTTTTAACCAACAGCTCACTACGCAATCTTTTTACCCCTTAGCTTTTATTTTGTATAAACTTTGAATTTTTTTTTTTATTTTTCCTCACTACTTCCATTCTTATTTTGTTTCAGAAAGTGAGGGAGTGATAATAATAAAATATAAAATCTTACAACAAAAAATATCCACGAAAACGGCAGCAACAGAACAAGTAAATATTCAATTAGCTGTCCGGGTAACGTCAGTATTTAAAAGGCTATTCCGGCCATGGTTTTAAATTATCCAGAGGTAGGAGAAATGTGAGAGAGACAATGAAAAAAAGAAGATAAGGAAAATGAAGACAAACCAGTGTTATACAAGGGAAATAATGACGAGAAGGCTCATTGGCAAATTTTGATTTCCGGAAAGCTGACTGGTCAATCTTCAGGATGATTTTTTTTCGAATTTATCTACCAGAAGAAAGACAAAAAAAAAAGTAAATAAAAAAAGATATCCAGAAGGAAAAAAGGAAAACAAAGACCGAGAGGAAATAAAGATTTATAAGCAGTGAAAGAGCGTATTTCCATGATCTTTCCAAACTTTAATCCTCTTGCAACACACTGTCGCCTCTTTGTCCCCTTATCACCAATGGCCTCGGCTCGCTTGGATCTTTTCGAAAGAATCCCACAGGTACAGGACACGCATATATTTTTGTTTTCTTGGCGGTTACTTGAAGAGGAAAAATAAAATTTGCTATTTCGGTATAGCAAGGGAACATATGATAAAATTTTAGGTGTGATGATTATTTTTTTGCGTTTGGAAGTGCAGCATTTCCTTACTAAAGTTGTTTAGATACGAAAAAGCTTTTGCTTTATTTCTGTGTTCGGTTTTCTTTATAATTCTTCCTTGCTTGCTGCGGCAGTAAATTTTTCTCTTTGCTTTTTCCTCAGAATCTCTTCAAAACTTCAGTAATGTTTCTTTCTGCCCATCTGTTTTTGAGCACCTTTTTCATCTTAATTAGCCTCATCTACCTTTGTACCTTTCTGCCATTACTCATCTTGCCAGGAATTTCTTTTCATTGCTTTCAAGCAAATTTGTATCCATCTTCATTTCTTTTCTGTTTCTGTCGTTGGTTTTTGTTATAAATGCATTACTATACTCTCATTTGTTATGCTTCCCTGTCCAGTACTCCGCTCTTACGAATTCCTTTACTACAATACAGTAATTACACATTCAAGTATTGCTCTCCTGTAATAAAATATTTCGGTTTTAGAGAGAGAGAGAGAGAGAGAGAGAGAGAGAGAGAGAGAGAGAGAGAGAGAGAGAACTGTAAACCATAAGTTATACTTTACAGGGCAAATGTGACTCTGTGACATTTAACTTCTTCCAAACCCTAGGCCAAATATCAGTAGTCAAAGTTTCATTATTAAAATTACCAGCATATTCATGAAATTATCCCTTTTTAACGATTAAAGACATCAGTTACATACAAATATGTTTTTACTGCAGAATAGATGCACATATCTACGAAATGAGTATATCGTATATTTTAATAATTTTTTTATAACTATTTTTTAACAATCCAAATCATATTTCAAGTTGTCCCTTTATTTTTTTTTGTATATTTTTCGACTTGGTGTGTCGAAGGGCAATTTACGTTAAATCAAGTTATTGTCAAGAATTATGGTTGTTGATGATATTTATTTTCATCTGCTTGTCCCTTTATCTGTTGTAAGTTAGTCTAATTTTTTTTTCGAAGAACGTTATGATTGAATTTTTACGAAAATATCGAATGTTTTCCATGTTACATCATATTTTTTTAATCAGAATTACAAAGTAAGAATTTTATGGGTGTTTGGTGATATCTATTTTCATTCTACTATAGAATGCAATTTGACTCCTTTTCACAGATACCCATTATTTTTCACTATTTCACTTACCAGGAAAAATTATATACCAATGGCATATATATATATAAACACACACACACATATATATATATATATATATATATATATATATATATATATATATATATATATATATATATATATATATATATATATATATATGAAAATAAGAATGGCCTATAAAACACTATTTAAACGTTGAAACCATATATTTCAGGCACTTGTTTCTGTGCCCCTGTTCACTGGTAGAATATGGACAGGTGGAAAGTTACAATGGTATATATACAAAAACATGAAGGTGTGGCCTTAGGCCTCCGATGTTAAGGAGGTGGCGTTTCTTAAGAAGGAGGAGATTGACCAAATTCCCTAGTGGTTTTTGGCCTCATTAGCTCCCGTTTGGCGATGGATCTGGCGGTCGCGTTTCTTGGGTCATCTTCTTCAAGAGGGGTCTGAGGATTAAGGTGTCAATGGCGTCCGATTTCCAATGTCCTCCTGACAGGTTCATATTGTTGGTTTGATTGATGATAGCAGATTCCAGCATCTTTCTTTTGTACGGACAGCTACTCTTGAAAACCAACTCACCCCACTCCAGTTAATGACATGCCCTGTATTTCTAATATGTAGGAAAATTCCTGAACTCTCCGAAGCATAACGTACTGATCTTTTTGTGCTCTGTTATTCTTTGCGAGAGCGATCTACCTGTCTCGCCTACATAAATGTCATGACAATTACTACACGGTATCTTGTAAACTCCGGCTTCTTCCCTTTTGTTATTTAAGTATACGTTAACGAGTTTAACTCCCGATGGATTTGGGATAATGGAAAATGAAAGGATTATTAGAACTGAGTTGCTCGGTGGCCTTTTGGATGTTTTCATCGTATGGAAGCTTTATTTTGTTGTTGAAATCTATTTGTCTGTTGTGAGTGGGACCTCTGTAGTATATTTTATTCGCTTTATTAATAGCCCTCTCGATAATGTGTGGTGGATAGAGCAGTTGCGTTAGGTGTTGGCGGATCGTGTTAAATTCTTGATCCTAAGTCCTCTGAGGAATAGGTTGCACCCTACCATGATTTTTACGGAGACGTCGTGGTAGCTTAAGAAATGAATGTAGGAGACAGCGAAGGTGGGTTTTCTATATACTGTAAATGCATACCTGTTCTGTTTTCTTATGATCAGTACATCTAGGAACGGCAGTTTTCCGTCCTTTTCCCCATTCTGTTTTAAATTTTATGGTCGGAACTAGCGAATTTAGCCTATTAAAAATTCATTAAAGTCCCCAGCTATTGTCCCAGAAAGTAAAGATATCATCTACGTATCTAAGCCAGATCATATTATGGGGTTTGATAGACGACAAAAGTTCTGTTTCGAAATATTCCATGTACAAGTTTGCTAGAAGGGGTGATAGGGGACTTCCCATGCTACAGCCAAATTTTTGTTTGTAAAAATTACCATTGAAAGAAAACACGTTGTTAGTTACACAGAGGTTGATAAATTTTAAAGTTTTATCTATGCCAAGAGGAAAATGGTCTTCATATGGTTGTAACTTCCTCTCTAAGAAAAACAACACGTCGGCAATCGGGACTTTAGTAAATAATGAATCGACGTCTAGACTGAGCAGTTTGATGTTGTTTGAGGGGATGTTTAAACTATTAAATTTTTTTGTATGAAATCTTCTGCATGTTTGACGTGGGAGGATGAGAAGGTTCCTAGAAAGGGTGATAACAAGTCTGCGAGCCATTTTGATAATTTGTACATGAAAGAGCCCCTGCTAGATATTATGGGGCGTAAAGGAATCCCATCTTTATGTGTTTTCGGGAGGCCGTAAAAATAGGGGAGAGAGGGGTTGATTACCTTGAATGTCTCTAGTAATTCTATGTCTTTTTATTGCCCCTATGGTTCTAACTGATTTGTTAAACTGAGCAGCAATATTTGTTGTGGGATCTTTCGTTACGCCCCATAATATCTAGCAGGGGCTCTTTCATGTACAAATTATCAAATTATCAAAATGGCTCGCAGACTTAGTGTGATGCTGCGATGATAAATAAAGTCAGGGCTATCAAACCCTGGGATTATAAACTAAACCTTTGACTTGTTGCTACTTACAAGAATCTCAGATAAAAAACCAAATTGTAGTTACAGGCACAACCTGAGATCAAGAAAGATTTTTGACCTTAATCCTCTGATATTTGAGAACAGTACTTTGCAATTTCTCTTACTGTAATGGGTGACAAGCCCAAGATCAGCTCAATGTCTCCAGAAAGAATTAAAATTAACAACATAAAATCAGTAGCAAAACTAATAAATAGACTCACAACAACAGTAATATTGTAAAAAATCAACAGAACAATAAACAACAGTACCATCAACAACAGTAATTACATTATTTACAAATCCTTTGGTTTAAACCTCAAGTCTTTGTAATGAAATTAAACCTAAAAATACTGAAAAAATCGGGCACAAAAACTATTACTACAATTAATAGAATGCAGGAAGAAATAAGTCTTTTTTTCTGATGTATGCACATGTTGAGATGCAAGCGTGATGAAAACTGGCTGAAAATCTCTGAAGGATTAGAAATTAACCAGCAATTAAGAAAACAGATTCAAATGTATTGCCTGACTTGAATGTTTTCTGTATAAAACCAAAATTCGATACACCACAAGCAATGTTTTGGCGGAGAGAGAGAGAGAGAGAGAGAGAGAGAGAGAGAGAGAGAGAGAGATGGGAGCCAGACGGATAGACAGACAGGAAGTCGTTTCACTTTATGCTGAATTTACAGCGCTATCACTTTTGCGACGATTGGCTTTCCAGTTCCCCATTTATTGGATGCGGTTCCAAGGACGCTGAAGGAGACTCGCTGGTGCTCTTGACTTGCTGAAGTGACATATTTCGGCCTCTCCTGTTCTGTCCACTAGCTGTCTATTAACTGTGAGAGGTTGATGCGCTATGGGAAGGGAGTTGCGTGCAATATCAATACTATTGTTACATAGGAGATTATAGCCAAAGTAGCTCTTTGTTGAAATGTTACACTGAATATTGTCAAAATTTGAACTGAATATATAGATTTGCTCAGAAATTAGACCTATTTGAAAGTGAGCAATATTCTGGAAAATGTATTATATTTTTGCGTTTATTTTCGTCAGATTTATGCAAAGATTAGGATCTGGCCGCAACTTGAAAACTATCCAACATCTTTATTATACGGTCAAGGGATAGTAAAATATTATCTAGCCGACTTTCCAAAGATTTGGCGCGCGATGATGTTGATCTAACATTTTGTTATTGCAAGTGTGGTGTGTGTTCCAATAGCCTTACCCTTGCAAACATACTTTACAGTTTTCCTTAGTATCATATTGCACATTAGCATATAGATACGACAGAAATTGTAGTTTCCTTATTTTGACAGAATCCTAAAAATAATTATATCCGCGACCCTTTGCGTCTTACTGCCTGTCTGCAGAAACTTTCGAACTACACGAAATATAGAAGACTGAGAAAGATGAACGAATCACTTTTACTAATTTCCAGTTGTACTGGGTCTTCAAGTCATTAAAACTAGAATCCACGACATTTATGTTAAATAAACTAGTGCACCTTTCCTTCAACAGCGCGTCAATATTCAGGCACATATGGAATACATTATATTGCTCTTAATCTTATTTATGCAGATTTTTTTGTTATTTAAACGTGGAGTTTATTACCCATAGGACATCTGTGCTTTTACTAAAAAAATAGATAAATCAATATACATTGCAATTTATATATGGGTCAGAAACAATCGGCAAAGCTCTTATGAAAGTCGAAAGGTGCGATAGATAAAATAAAGAAAAGTTAAAGAAAAATCTGATTATACAGTGCAATAATATGAATGATCCATAGAGTACTAAACAAAAGATGCATTTTTCACAGAAATGGGTTTACATAAATTTAGGTGTAGGAAACCTTCACAAAATGCAATTGCAAGTGCAACCGTAAAAATAATCTTGTTTCTGTGTAGACCTGAAAGAAGGAAGAGTAAAACCGAAGTGAGATTGTGTAGGTGTGAGAAAGAGAATTATTCTCGTTAGCATAAATTTATTACAGTTAATTCAGTGCTTTCACAAAATTAAGCGTAGCATTTTCTATCTATGCCTGACATGATTATGACTGATGCCTTATTTACTTAACAAAAACAGGTTAAAAAGAAATATATTATATATATTTTGAAAAAAAACAGTGACTACTCTCTGTCTGTCTCTTTACAAGTATTAAAGTAATATGGGACAAGTCTCAACACAACTGAGGGTAGTATTGATAAACTAAACATGGTGATTAATAATTGATATTCCACAGAATTTTGTACATTCTTGTTCCCATCCTTGAAAATGTACAGATATTCATGTACAGATGATACGAGCTATAACATTTTATTGAAGCGCAAAAAAAAGAGGAAAAATGTTTCAAAGCTAAATAAGAAAAATATGCACATCTTCCAGCTCAATTTTTCATTGTTATCCACCATGAATATTAATGAGACGTTTTGATAATGTCAGAGACTTTATAAAAAGTATGTCTGATTATTGGTACGCTTTTTTTTAGTCTGTAATAAAATTTGTCTGTCCGTTTAAAGAACCAGGTTATACAATGTTGTTGAATATGGATAATTTATTTACAATTTCAATAAGGAAAACGAGTTCTGAAAATGTTCAAACATTTTATAAAGGAGTCACAAAATATAAGAAGACTCGAAGGATATGAAAGTATTCTGAAATATGTAAGGTATTTAGCAACAAAAACATAAAAGTTCTTAGATCATTCAATCGAAGATAGAGGATTTTAAAGTGCGACGGCTTGGTGCTCGAGAAATAAAAAATTCCATTAATCGCCACGTTTGCTGAATTTATTCAAGAGTTTTATTTTGTGTTTTCCACCATTGGCCTCAGATGTCCGTGAATAGCTCCTAATTGCTTCATTTGCTGGCCTTTTCCTATATTTTTTAGAAGAAAACCGAGAGAGAGAGAGAGAGAGAGAGAGAGAGAGAGAGAGAGAGAGAGAGAGAGAGAGAGAGAGAGAGAGAGAGGTTTGGTGATGAAATGTATTTCAGCTCATTTGTACAATATATATATTTTTTAATTATACTGTCGTCTTAATTGACAACGATTAAGACAGGTCCATTTACGTAAACAGCCTAAATGAGAGAAAAATTATTGTAACGTTCAACTGGTTTAGAGAGGAATAAATAGCTTCTCCCACTGACATCAGCGTTCCTTCCCTAAAGTTAAGCTTATTTTCTCTGTATTCCTTCATATACTTTCCTATCGTCCTGCTAATGGCATGTTCGATAGCGGTTTTGGGCATTTATTGGCAGTCCTGAGTTTTGTTTTACTATTTGCCCTTACCCTAATATCCTCCTTCAAATTTCTCTCAGTGCAAAATATTGGCAGCGAAAAAAGTATACAAATGCTACTAAAAATACTTGTAATGTGGTCCGTTCCCAACTCCAGATGTACTAAGGCATTGTATGTTAATAGAGTGATTTTGTATTTAATACAAATCATTAATGTTTTGCGTACTAGGAATATAGGGGAGTCTGAAATTACCGTATTTTTTTATGATACCTACATGCTGGTGAATCAGTTCTTTTTTTGGAAGAAGGATGAAAGCAATTAAAAACCCTATGGAAAACAGAGAAGTATAAAAAAATACCTCAACGGTTTTTCTCTTTCATTTACGGTAATTGTTACCAGGTTCAAGACCAGCATGTTGTAAGAGATGAAGAGTCGCTCAGTAAGTTAACTTTATTAACAGCTTCTATATGGAAATCGAGGCGATATGGATATTGCTGTGTTGGAAGGGGAAGAGGGGAGGGGAAAATTAAGAGAGAATGGAGAGAGGAATGAAGAAAAGGGTCATGGGGCATGGGTAAAGGGTGGAAATGAAGAGAGAAATAAAAGGAAAAGAACTGGGGAACATAGAGACTTGAAAAATTCATGATTAATTCAGATGTCCAGTTAAAGTAGTGAGTGATAGTAATACAAACGACTGCCGTAAGAGAAGATTATTTTAATTTTTTTTTTACGAAGATCACATGTAACGTTAATTAATCGAGTAACTTCAAAACGTAAACATGTAGAAAAAATGCTAAAGACTACCAAGCAAGTGACTCGATAGAATGGCATTATAAAAACATCACCAAATGACTGATTGAATCAGTTATAATAACCTTTCTGGAATAGTAATGTATGTATACTTATTGATAGAATTCTCCAGGTATATGTAAGCTTGTTTAATATAAAATAACCCAGAAAATACAAACACACACACACGCATATATATATATATATATATATATATATATATATATATATATATATATATATATATGTATGTATGTATGTATGTATGTATGTATGTATGTATGTATGTATATATATATATATATATATATATATATATATATATATATATATATATATATATATATATATATATATATATATATATATATATATATATATATATATATATATATATATATATATGTATGTATGTATGTATGTATGTATGTATGTATATGTATATATATATATATATATATATATATATATATATATATATATATATATATATATATATATATATATATATCTACATCTTTCCAAGCATCCCAGCTACCAAACGCTTAATTTGAAGCTGAGAAATAAAAAAATATGGTCCATTGCTTAGCACTCCCTGGCACGGAAGGGCCAAAGGAATATTGGCCCCTCCTTAAATCCGTTAATTGCACTCTCTCTCTCTCTCTCTCTCTCTCTCTCTCTCTCTCTCTCTCTCTTTGAACATGTGACTCTAGGAAGCCCTTTGTTTTTCAGAATACGAGGCCAGGAGGAGATTAATTTCTGGCCAGAGGCAGAATAAACCAGATTAAGAGGAAGATGTGGCTCCTAGGAACACCTGGAATGGGCTCACCATGTGGTGGCCCACGATTCAAATGATGCGCCCGCATAGGGGAACAACACTAACCCCATCTGCATGAGGAAAGCATCATAATACCTGATCTGAGGTCTTAAAGGGCCTGACCGAAGGAATGAGCAGTTAGAGACTGATCTGGACATGAGTGAGTCACATCCGCCTTTTGCATTTCCACCTCCTTCAGAACACCATGCCTCTACCACATGGTCCTATCTTGTAGGGGCCTTAGTATTCTTATCAGTGAAGCCTTTTAGCCCTCCTCCGTCGCCATTACCCACACTGAAGCCACCTCTTCTATAAGGTAAAGTGATCTGTTGCAAAGGTTCTTTCATTCAGTCACACTGTTTTAATTCTCGCCCTATACTTTTTCATTTCTAAGTGCCAGTATTTTTCCATATTAACCTCGGCTTGATAGAGCAGTGTTACGAAAATTCCAGTGTTTGAGTAATTACATAAAATCATGTGTTCAAGGCACCCTTTGGACCCTCTGCGCACCCTCTTGTCCTATGCATATTTTACTGTGTCCTTACTGGCCTTTAATTCGTAGATCTCTCCATTTACAGACGGATCCTTAGCCGTGGCATTCTTCCTTGATTGTGCCTTGCCCGTCGTGAACCCCATGAAGCCCTTATCAGCATCGTCACATCGACGGATATGCCTTCAAGTGTTCATAGTTATAGTTAATCTCTCGGGCCTTACCTGCCTGTTTAGTTCATTTCATCTTCTGATTGCTCATTTAATGTAAATATACGTAATCTTGAACTTACCCTAACGGGTTTGCTTATAATTGCCTTGTGAGTAGAGCCCTCAGCTCAGTTATATTCCCCCTTTTCCTTGTTTTATTTACGATTTCCTGAATCAACATCAGTCAGATATTATAAAAATATTGAGTAAGTAACGAAATAATTCATTTAGAGTCTATAACTGGCTCATGATAAGCATTTCAGGTAAAATATATATATATATATATATATATATATATATATATATATATATATATATATATATATATATATATATATATATATATATATATATATGTGTGTGTGTGTGTGTGTGTGTGTGTGTGTGTGTGTGTGTGTGTGCGCGCGCGTGTGTGCGTGTGAGTGTGTGTGTGCTTGTGCGCGCAAGTCTGGACCATCGACGGATGGTCTATTATTTATCACTTTCATGAGTTGTACTTTAATAGAAATCTTTCATATTCGCAATTGATCCCTGATCCCCTTTTCCTGCCAAGCGTAACCAGATTCGCTAAGCAGCAGCGCCAATATGCAGTAAATGTGCCTCGCTGTCGAACCTCTATGTTGCAGAGGTCCTTTATTCCTCAATCCGTTGGACTGTGGAACAGTCTCCCTGAGTATGTCGTGCAATTGGAACTTCAAAAGTTGAAGCCAAGATGCAATGCATTACTGCCCTAATGTTATTCTCCTCGCCTTTTAATACATTTTTATCTATTTATTAATTTATTAATTTATTTTTCTTTTTAATCAGTGAGATATCCTCACTCTGTATTTCCCTTTACCTTCTCTTACTTGCTCCTAATGAGCACCATATTCATTGGAAGCTTGAATCTGAAGTCAGTGGACCCGTGGCATGTTTCTTATGAAAAGTGTTTATCTTCTGAATAATAATAATAATAATAATAATAATAATAATAATAATAATAATAATAATAATAATAATAATAATAATTGATTTAATAAATTGGTTGTCTTGCACATTTTTATGGTCATTCACTAGACACATGATTAGCAACATTGTTTTTTAGGTTTAGAAGATGACTTAAAACAAGTAGTCATTTGAAAATTTTCGGGAAACTTAGCGGTTTTATGAAATGAACGAAAAAATTGGTATGCCCAATTACGCGAAGGGCAATTTCCTATACTTGTTAGATTCTGGCCTATGTTCCCAAGTGTTAATGGTGAATTTTTTTAAAATCACACATCCTTGCTCGCTTGGCAAGGAAACATTCAAAAGAACTGATATCACAAATCGATCGTAACACAAACATTTAATCGAGACACTGGCATTATGAGAAAAACTGCATTTTTAAATTTTCAAGAGAGTGCACGGTTAGTGTGTTTTAGATTTGCTATTAGAATTTACTGGGGAAGAGAGAGAAGGTAAGTGTATGAAATTATATGGGAATAAAATCTAAGTTGAAAAATAATTATACTAATAAAAGCTACAAATATTACAGCAAAATAACATTATTAATGAATAATGATAAAAACCTCCCGAAAAATCTGTAGAAGCTGATTCTTCGGTTGCTTCCTTCTATATTCGTTTCTCGTTCAAAACCTCTTGGATTTAGTAAACGTCGTTTCTATTCAGAAAATATGGTAAAATAGATAGTAATTTTAATCTTATTTGGGTGATTAAATGAAAAGAGAAATTCATTGATATTTCCCTTTATTTTCGAACAAATCTTATCATTCAATTTGATGCAGTTTTTAATACGAGAGGCACTGCTCACTTGAAATCGCTTTTTCTATACATTTTGTTTCAGTGTAATATGTTTCCTAAATTTGTTCGTTATTTACGAATTTATTAGAAGCAATACATGTTTACTCTTACAAAAATATCTTTCACTTCCCGTTTTCGTTAGCAACGAACAATCTTAAAGACTACTGCTGTTGCATGAAATGAACCTTCTCAGCTTTGATTGCTAAGGCACAAAACATGCAGTAAAACCCGCTAGCTTTACAAACTAATGATTCTGTTACCATAATCTTGTTGTGCTCTATTTAGTGTTTTATACTAAAAGCTTTTATTTTTAAAGTGCTCCTTAGCGCAATAAATAATCTTGGAGAGAGAGAGAGAGAGAGAGAGAGAGAGAGAGAGAGAGAGAGAGAGAGAGAGAATATGTCAAGAGCACTTGAGAAGTTCGTCTGTGTGCGTATAAATACTGAAATCATGTTTGTAACATGCTAACGTAATGAGCTTCCATTCCGAGAAGCAGGATTTGAAGATAATGCTTTTTCTTGAGCGACTTTTCGTGTAGGAGCTTTGTGGACTTTGCACTGAAATGAGTTTTCACAAATAGCAGCAGTATGGGCGTGTTCAATTACCGGCAGTATTCGAGCTTTCTTAAAACTTCCTTTCAATGGTTAATATTAGTTTTTGCTCATAAAGAGAAATGGTTTGCATTTACCTATCCTTAATACAATTTATTCTCGATTCCCTACTCTTCTGTTGAGCGCATACCACTACACTCCTATGTACACAGAAAATAGCTCATACACATTTACATACATAAGTACGTACATACTCATATAACAAACGTCGTTTAATATCCAGCTCACTATATCTCGAACATAACAACTTACCCCAAGAGAAATCATGCCCGTAAGGGAGCTAGTGCCGTCAGTGCACCTCACGGGGTGCACTGTAGGCATTGCTAAAGGTTGTTTGCATGGTCCCTTCGGCCCCTAGCTGCAACCCCCTTTCATTCCTTTTGCTTTAACTCCATCCCTATTATCTTTCTTCCATCTTGCTATCCACCGTCTCCTAACAATTATTTCATAGTGCAACTGCTTTGAGGTTTTCTTCCCGTGACACCTTTCAAACCTACCTACTCTCAATTTCCTTTCCAGCGTGGAATGACCTCATAGGTCCCAGTGCTTGGCCTTTGGCCTAAACTCTGTATTCCATTCCGTGGGAAATCGTAATTGATAATTGTTCTGCGCCGTTTGTATTGCCCAAGTCACTGTCTTTCATTGTTTCTAAACCAGACAGCGAATCGAATCCCACCGGTGGCGAAGCACTTATCAATCACAGTTCCCCGTAAGTATAAATTATTCTAGAAATATAGTGAAATGAATATTAAACTATATTTGTGGCTTAATAATTTTGGCTGTATGTAATATATGTGGGCTGGTGTACGTGTTCACTTTTTCATTGACTGTAGAGGAGCTGAATACTAAATGTGTTAACTTTCATGTATTTAGCAAAGCTGAACGAGTTAGGTTGCCAGATCATTGCCATGGCCTATCTCACGACGACCGCTGTCTAATTACCATCACCTCGTTACGAGGTGCGTATTTTACAGTCGTGTCAACAAGACTACAGTGGCATAATCAGAATATATGTCCAAGTCGTGTTGTTATTCTGGGATAGATTTCACGACTCTTTCTGGTGATTGACGAGCAATCATATCAGCACTAAGAGGACAACACAAAAATAAACAGATGAAAGGTGGAGTGGAATGCTATGACCATTGGCCTGGGGTGTCAGTGAAGTATTTGTGACTTGAAATACTTCGAATAAGAAAAAGCCGATGAGTCCTCGTAGCGATTGCCAGGTTTTGGAGTCGTATGACAGAAATCAATCTTCTTCTGAAAGCTGAACTGTCGAGTCAGTTCGTTTCATAAGTATCTTATCTCTGCTATTAATCCTCGGTGTGTTTGTGTGTGTGTGTGTGTATGTGTATATATATATATATATATATATATATATATATATATATATATATATATATATATATATATATATATATATATATATATATATATATATATATATATATATATATATAAATATATATATATATATATATATATATATATATATATATATATATATATATATATATATATATATATATATATATATATATATATATATATATATATATATATATATATATATATATATATATATATATATATATATATATATATGATTATTATCACTTTTGTACGTGATTCATTTATCACACATTACCACAGGTGAAAAATAAGAAACGGGGTGTAGGTCCTGACCGGTTTCGACTTTATTTCCAAGCCATCGACGAAGGACTGATACAGAGTGTGAGAAGTCACAAATATATATACTACAAGAACAGTACTGACGAACATACACAACCGTTAGAGGCTCCATATCCCCACTCAGGCTGGTGTCGAGGTAGGAGTGGCCTTTAAAACTCATTTGGCTAAAAATCACAATAGACTCTCAGGGACATTGCTGATAAACAGACCATACCCCACCTCAGATCCACACCTGACAGGTGTCATGGAGGCGGAGTTTGGAAACTCATTAACATTACTACCCTCGTACTGTGTTTACAAATATGATAATCCTATTTTCATATATCTCTACTGCCTACCTTAAAGTTTAAACAATTTACAAATTTCTTTTGATATTAAAGGATCAAGTTTATACATCCCTTGACTGATATTCATATTATGGTTGTAACTTTCTTTTTTATGAAGCTAGATTCAATGATGTTCCTTTCCAGTGCATTATTAGAATATACAATCCTTTTGCCCCTTCCCAATTGATAGCATGATTGTTCTCACTAACATGTACAAATATACCACTGTTCCCTTGTGCATATCTCACACATTTCTTATGTTGTTCAATTCTTTTTCCAGTGCTTTCCCGGTTTGGCCAATATAAAAGTTGTCACAAGACTTACACGGAATTTTATATACACACCCTTTAATATTATCTGGGAGTTCTTGATAAGTACATTTTTCATTGTTGTATTGTTCTTAAATGCGACATTAACACCAAAAATTCTTAAGAAGATGAGGGATATCTTTCATACTATTATTATAAGGCAGAACAAGCAAATTTTTTGTGTTGTAAGGTTCTTTCTGGTTTTGATACATAGTCTTTTTGCCGCTTCAAATGCACTGTTTAATACACTATCAGGATATTTCAATTTTTGCCTGCATTCCTAATCTTATCTATTTCATCATCAATATATTCAGGGCTACATACTTGTAATGCTCTTAAAAACATAGATGAAAACACTGACTTTTTAACCTTATTGCTTTGTCCAGAATAGTAATGCATAGGAAGAAATATTAGTGGGTTTTCTATACACACTATATTTAAACCCACTACTATTTCTTCGTATGAGGACATCCAGAAACGGTAAGCACCCATCATTTTCCATTTCCATCGTGAATTTAATTGATGGTACTAATTGATTTAACTTAGCAAAAAGTTTTTACATCTTGGTTCCCTGGCCATACACAAATTATGTCGTCAACATACCTAAACCATGTTACATTACGTGGGATTATGTTGTTTAATATCTTCTTTTCAAAAATTCCATATATAAGTTACTTAACACTGGGGATAGAGGGTTTCCCATTTGCCATACCAAAATTTTTGTGAGTAAAATTTACCATTAAATTCAAATTTACAATCTTTTACACATAATTTAATCAGTTCAATTAAAGTACTTTTAGAAAATGGGATATCCAGCTGTGTGTTCTCTAACAATTCAGATAAAAACGCCATCAGATCATCTATTGGCACCTTTGTGAATAGTGATACAACATCAAAACTTACAAGCCTGGATTCACTATTAATCTCTACACTATTTAGTTTATTTATCAGGTCCACATTATTCATGATATTTGCATTTGAGATGGTACCTACTAATGGGTTGAGAATATCTACTAAGTACTTCTGCTAGCTTGTATGATGCGGAACCAACTGAACTGATAATTGGCCTGGCAGGAAAGTTTGCTTTGTGAGTTTTTATTGTACCATACATGTATGGTAGCGATGGAGAGGTCACACAACTTCTTTATAAGGCTTTCGTTACCTTTTAACAGGTTTTTTCACTTTCTTATTGAAACCACTATTCACATTGTCTATCGGGTTCTTATTTAATTCTTTATATGTGTTATCATCACCTAAAAGATTTTGCATTTTTTCTATATATTCACTTTTATTTAAAATTACAAAGTTTGCCTGATTTATCTGCTTTTGTCATGTGTATATTTTTATCTTTTTCAGTTCATTAATAGTAAACCATAAATCTTTTTGGGACGTTTGTGTGTCTGATTTTTTCATACTTATAATCATAAATCACTCCCTTAACCATTTCACTTCTTCATTCGTTAAATCACTATATTTTTCCAAATTACACAGTCCTTTGTTATTTTTCACTGTTCCTTCCGCCAGGAGATAGCAAAGTTTAAACCGTAGCCCTAAGGCACTAGTTTACATTTCTATCCAGCTGTTTGTTTGATAAGTTGACGACACATTCTTGATTGGCGTTGTTGGTCCAAGGCTTCTTTCAATCAACAGTTTCATTTTATTATCGTGTTTCCGTTTCAGTTTCCGATCATGTGAAGATGAGGAATCAAGTGTATCGGAAACTGTAACGGAAACACGATAATAAAATGAAACTGTTGATTGAAAGAAGCCTTTGGACCAACAACGCCAATCAAGAATGTGTCGTCAACTTATCAAACAAACAGCTGGATAGAAATGTAACTAGTGCCTTAAGCTACGGTTTAAACTTTGCTTTATCTCCTGGCGGAAGGAACAGTGTGGAAATAACTAAAGGACTGTGTAATTTGGAAAATATAGTGATTTAACGAATGAAGAAGTGAATATGGTTAAGGGAGTGATTTATGGAAGTATGAAAAATCAGACACCACAAACGTCCCCAAAAGATTTATGGTTGCTATTAAGATTAGTATTATGGTCTCAGAATGTAAATTAACTACATTTTAGTTTCCAGCAGGGGCCATTTATTATTTTTTTTTTCAGTGTTGAACTACTTTAAACAACGTTTAGTTTATTTGTTCCTATGGACATTGTTTAAAACTCTTCTTATATTTTTCCTTGGTGAACACATGCATTCTTATTTACTGTTTTTTTTTTTTTATATCTGCTGGTTTTTCATATACCCTTTTAATTTTTCCATCACTCTAACCCATTTTTCCTTCCTTATTTAATCTTACAGAGATCCAGTAACATTAAAAAGCTAAATCATTCTGAAACATATCTATAACTGTATCTATCATTTTAATTTTTATACGCAGAGGATAACATACCTTACACAACTGAGCACCTAGTGTGAAAAGCTAAAGGGCACTTGGGTTCATGTATAAAATCGCAGATGGCAAGATCATTATCCAATGAGCGGCAAAGGCAAGGGAACGACCATTGCAATGGCGTACGTCCTTTAAGACTTAGCATATATACAATCGACTAGTGCCCAATTTCCCCTTGGCCCAAGCTAGAAAAACACAGCAGTGGCTCCCGACGACTTAGGAAAAACCCAAACCTGCTTTAAAAAAGTACGGAAATTTCGTGTTTTTCCAGTAATACCTGTTAATACAAATAGCAGGCTTCAACTAGGGACCAGCACATTATGAGGCTCAACTGAAGTCAACTGAGCTACTATAAATCATATATATATATATATATATATATATATATATATATATATATATATATATATATATATATATATATATATATATATATATATATATGCAAAGAAATCACAAAAAATGCACGTGATTTTGTTTTTAATTAAATTATAGAAAAAGCTTGAAAAGAAATGACAGAGTGCCAAGAACTTTCGTGTATTTTTAACACATCTTTGTGCGCCGAAGATGTGTTAAAAATACACGAAAGTTCTTGGCACTATACTAATTTTCTTTTCAAGCTTTTCCTGTGGCTTAGCTAATATATGATATATATATATATATATATAGATATATATATATATATATATATATATATATATATATATATATATATATATATATATATATAAATTTCTGACTTTCAAAACCAGGAGAACCAGTCTCTCACAAAAAGCATGCTTGTTACCCACTGGGCCATTATAAAATAGTTGGAACTGAGAGCAACTGCATCTACTTAACCTTTTGCAGCTAACTCGCACCTTGCATACCATTTTTCCCCAAATTTGATTTATCAAGACCCAACAGACAACATTTCTTATTCACCAGAAGGATAATTCAGAATGAAATGATGTCTATTGGGTCATTGCTGAGTCGGGAAGTTGGGAAAACTTGCTGGTATGAAAAGCAGTTAGCTTGCCCAGGTAATTATATTTGTGCAGTTGCTTCAGGTTCCAACTTCTTTGACTTGTATGGCCCAGTGGGTAACGCCCTTGCTTTCCACCTGAGAGACCTGGGTTGATCCTGACTTCATAAGTCAGAAATTTATTTCTGTTCCACACGTGATTGTGTGTTGATGATTTCTATATATATATATATATATATATATATATATATATATATATATATATATATATATATATATATATATATACTGTATATATATATATATATATATATATATATATATATATATATATATATATATATATATATATATATATATATATATATATATATATATATATATATATATATATATATATATATATATATATATATATATATATATATATATATATATAAATATATATATATATATATATATATATATATATATATATATATATATATATATAAATATATATATATATATATATATATATATATAAATATATATATATATATATATATAAATATATATATATATATATAAATATATATATATATATATATAAATATATATATATATATATATATATATATATATATATATATATATATATATATATATATATATATATATATATATATATATATATATATATATATATATATATATATATATATATATATATATATATATATATATATATATACACACACACATATATATAATATATATATATATATATATATATATATATATATATATATATATATATATATATGTGTGTGTGTGTGTGTGTGTGTGTGTGTGTGTGTGTGTGTGTGTGTGTGTGTGTTTGTACACATGAGTATAAGGGTATATTTTCTTGAATTTTACATACTTGGCGAGATATATATATCTTTTTTGCCGCTTTGTGAGTGCACATATGATCCATTAGCATATCCATTTATGTACTACTAGTGCGACCATTCTCCATAAATTTTGTTGTATCATTTATGTTTTAATTCATAATACGAAGAATCGCCACAAGGAGGTTCTTTTGTAAAGAGTAGTAAGGGATTTTGGTAGCGTCCCCTTTGTCCCAGCTAACTTTGCTTTCTGCTTTTTACTTTTACTCTACTTTCACCACAATTTTATCCTCTATAAATAATAGATCCTTCCGTGAGTCTGAACGGTTTCGTCGTTATTATCACCAACATCAATTAAACAATGGAGCAAAACCTAAAAACTTTCTTATAATGCTGTCTCATACCGGTGGTTCCAAGTATGAATGCATTCTTTTCTTATATCTCAATTGATTGATTGATTGAGAGAGAGAGAGAGAGAGAGAGAGAGAGAGAGAGAGAGAGAGAGAGAGAGAGAAATGATGGCATTTAATCCCGGTTTCCGTGGATGTATTGAAAAAAAGAAACGCTTGATTATAAACCAACATAAGCGAACATAAGGTAATGGTACATCGTTTTTATATATATTGACAGTGTCTACTTTGTTCTGAGATTATGACCCTTTTAATATTCAGATAATTCCATTGGTAATTAATGGTCCAACATGCATTGCAATAACTCTCTCTCTCTCTCTCTCTCTCTCTCTCTCTCTCTCTCTCTCTCTCTAATATGAAATGTGGTGAAAGGCAAAGAAAATAATCTGAAACATGCTCCATGCATATTAGCACAATGTTCTTTAACAACACTATAAAAGAGTTAATCTTATAAAAGATTTAGTCTTCTGAAAGATAATCTTATGAACTCTCATTGTAAAAAAAGATAATCTTATAAACCCTTTTATAAAACCCTAGCACATTCCAGTACCCAGTGTTGTTTGGTCCCTCTTTTTAATTAATTACGAAGCGTTTTCATCATGTGATGAGATCAGAGACAAAGAAACACGATTAAATGAAAAGGAAAACGACAGAAGATATGGGGAACTGTTGATAAGGCACCTTATTCTGTATATAACAAACAATAGATTTGTTCACCAGATAGTGATATCAATTCTACCTCTTTAAATCAGTTATATAGCGATAGCTCCTATTTTATTGGCAGACACAAAGTGATCATATTGATGAGAAATATAAGGAATGGGCTTTGCTCCATCTATTCGTCCTCATTGACTGATCTTACAAAGATTCATATATTCATTTCTTTTTCTTACTAATTTGATCCAGTGATGTTTCTTTAAATAACTAATATATATATATATATATATATATATATATATATATATATATATATATATATATATATATATATATATAATTTTGTTACACACACACACACACACACACACACACACATATATATATATATATATATATATATATATATATATATATATATATATATATATATATATATATATATATATATATATATATATATATATATATAAATTAGTATTGATTTTAAGGTCAATAATTATAACGAAATTCGTTTTGAGTAAGTATGCCGTGACTTTCATATGCAAATGAGCAGCACTAAATAAAGTTTTAGCTTTTTCCAGAAATTCTTTGGTGTTATCAAATTCATTTCATGAAATTATTTGAATTCCCTCGCCATTATGAAGGGCGTCATTTTTTTAATTAATCAGTCATTCGTCATATATGATAATTATAAAAAAAAAACTCAAAGGGGTATTAGCATACGTTCAACTTAACATTCACTCGCTTGTCAGGAATTTAAGATAGAAATATGTGTATCAATGTTTTTAACACAAACGTCTCCGCGATGGATCTTTTATTTATAGGAATTATCTTTCTTTTTAAATGAAAAAGAACTGCTAAGGGTCCTTTGTTTCTGGTCCAAGAAACAAAGAATACTTCAGAGAAAGAGTTAAATTCGAGAGAAGCATCAATTCGTTTATCTCACAACAGAATCCAAGCTGCAAAACCGTTTGGGTCTGGAAATACAAGACAGGGAAACAAGGATGGCTAAATACACCTTCAGAAATATATATATAATCGATTCATGAGTGACAGAGCTCGGATAGTAGGATTTAGAAAAGGAAGGTCATTAGTGATCTCAAAGTCAATGGTCGAAATTTTTGGGCATGACTCACTATTGCGCCTAATCATGTCTACAGTTAAAATGAGAGGAATTTCTGTCAATTGTAAATTAAATCTGAACTCTTTTGCCTATGGC
>NC_089795.1:7092209-7097209 GCF_040412425.1 Macrobrachium rosenbergii | reverse complement strand
ATTTAACAAAATAAAATTATTAATCAAAGTCTTCCATTCGAAGATAGCAAAACCTCATATCTCTGCTATATTCCTTGCATTAAATGACAGACGGCTCAAAAGTTCCTGAAAGCTGAACGTGATATTTTCCTAGGCTTCAGTTCTAAGCGAGAGACATTTGGACTTTCGCGTCAAGTATATTTACGATCATCGTAGAAAAATTACAGATGAGGATCCTGGTCACTGGTACAGTGAATATTGCAAGACATATCGAATGTTTAAATACAAGAGACAGGGAAGGACGTTGTGCACGCCCCCTTAAGCATTAAGCAGAATATTCCCGTGCTGAAATATGACCTGGAAAAATTTAGACAATATTGTGTGATAGATGTAAGATGTTCAAACCGCAAAAATGAACCAAGGTAATAGCGAAGAACTCTGTACTTTTTTAGTGATTCCGTGAAGATTACGTAGAAACTTCTTCCACTCACCTGTTTAAGAGCTACAAATTTGTTCCTTACGGAAATCAGTTCTTTCTAGCAATCCTAAGAATGTGACAGACTAAATAGATGACTGTAGGCAATGTCATCACTATTCCCAGTTAAGTTCAGTAGCTTCTTTCAACACGAACTGTGGAACTCCTTAACCTGAAGCTTCCTACACTAAACGATAAGAAAAAATAAAGCTGAAGAACTACAGCAGCCACATGAAGAATATAAAAAAAAAAATACGCAGTAGAAAGAAAGAATAGAAGGGAAGAAAGACATACTGCACAGAATATGGAAGACAATAGACAGGAACCTCAAATTGCTCGGAAAAATCCTAAGGAGCTCAGGAGGTACTGACACAATGTCCATTCATCCAAATCAAAATGAACCCAACTAGCTATTACGGAAAGTTGAAATACTGTTAATGCTCGTATGTTAAAATTGTTTCTACTAATGTGTCCCTGAGCATTAGACTTATCAAGCAAAATTCTTGTTTAAGTATTTTGGGACATACTTCAACTAAGAGAAACAGGACCAGAGAGCGCTTATATTTTTTCTAACTGCCATATTAAACCCAGCGTCCAGCAATATTCTGATGCTAGTTGAATACGGAAGGTAAATGACATCCAGAATATGTGCGTCAAGACAGCATTGTGGTTATTAATTCTGTAAGTTGATATTTTAGCCGTCACTCGTTTTCATCAACTCTGAATAATTGTTTTAAAATTTGACATCCCTTTGAAATCCTGGTATGAATTTAATATTTCAACATATATCGCCCTTTCTAGAATTTCCTGTTCTTAAATTTAAAAGGAAGGAATATACGATTACGATTAATAATTAACCTTAACTATAATAGATAACATCCTACAAACATTTCTATATAAAATTTATGGATCGAAGACTATGCCGTTTGATGAATTAATTATTTATTACTGTTTGACTGACATTACAATATACAAAGATAAACCCTTGAATATAACTATTATTGATAATTTCGCTACCAATCACAAATATCAGATTAATCAGAAACTCTGAATATCAAGCATAGAATTTCACCTACAATACTTTTTGCTGATAAACTAAATGTCCTTAGTGACACTTTTATAATTAAACCCTACCTAATAATCATATATATATATATATATATATATATATATATATATATATATATATATATATATATATATATATATATATATACATATATATATATATATATATATATATATATATATATATATAATATATATATGTATGTATGTATGTATGTATGTATGTATGTATGTATGTATGTATGTATGTATGTATGTATATATATATATATATATATATATATATATATATATATATATATATATATATATATATATATATATATATATATACTATATATACAGGGCCAAGCACCCTGCTCCAGGTACTCTCCAGTCCACTCTAACCAGCATGAGCATGCTTTTTCAGAAGTGGTCGGATAATGAGCCTGACACATGGTTCAATCATATAGAGAAGATCTTTGTAAATTTCGCACCCAGTGCAACCGAAATATCCATAGTCCTGAACAGGCATGTGGGTGGGAAGAGTTTGGTCGCGCTTCGTGCCTTGACAGCCGCAGAGTACGGGAACCTTGTACTGATCCGAAGGGCTGTCAACAAGGCATACGAAATTACACCTGAATGTTGGAGACAACCTTGGTGCGGCTCACCCAAGGAAATAGGTCAGTCCTGGATGGATTGGATCTGTCACAAGAATCGACACTTTAACCGTTGGTTGGAGCCTCTCAGCGTCAAGACACTTGAGGATCTTTATGAGTGCCTACTATTGGAAGACCTCTTTTATTATGCTCCAAGCACACTGGCCACATACATGTACGAGAAACTCCCCACAACCATTGCTGAATGCTGCCAGTTAGCCAATGACTGGGAAACCCATCTTACCCATATAAGCTCTCTAGGCAAGAAAATCACACCTCCAACTTATACCTCATCACAAACCCAACCTAAAAATGGGCTTCCTCCTAAAACTCTTGTTTGCACTCATTGCACCAAAAGGAAGGGCACTTGGAATCCCAGTGCTGCAACGCCATCCCCTGATCAACCCAAGCAAACCCACAACCTTCACCTGCTCCTAGCAAAGATTTTAGTAAGATCTTTTGCACTGCATGTGATGTCTATGGGCACTCCCTTCCTCTGGAAGCATTGCCTAGCAAAACAGCTACTCCTGCCATTGCTCTGGTAGTCATCAATTAATCCCTTGGCCCTCCAGCTCAGGTTCTATATTTGTGGCACCCTCAAGGTCCCTATCACAATTGCCAGGTCCAAGCATTCGAGGACACTGGCGAGCAAATCTCCTTATTAAGAAAACAAGGTCCCTTATGGGGCCAAAATTGAAAATCACAAGCTCATCACTATATGTGAAGCTAATTCTAACAACAGTTTGTCTGAGGATCACTAGCCTCACAGAACTCTGATCTGCACCCTTGCAGTTGCTAAACACATTCCTGGAGGCTATGACCTCCTTCTGGGACAGGACTCCCTGTCTCCACCGAACTCAAGGCAACTTAGAGATCCTGACCTCTCACATCTCCAACAGGCACAGCTTACACAGACCTGCCTCAGAAACACTGCCAGTGCCACCTGAGCACCCTGAGCAGCACCAGGCTTCACCTGTCTCAGTAGTGGAGTCCTTACCAAGCATAATTCCTGTGTCTGGCCCCGCCTTAGTGCCAGTGCCAGAGCACACATTATGTCTCCCTCCAGGAGATCCCAAACTTGCCTCAAATTCCCTGCCAGTGCCACTAGAGTGCCCTGAGCAATGCCACGCTGTGTCCGTCCTGGATGTTGAGCCAACTTCCAATGTAAGTCCTGAACCTGGCCCTGCCATAGTGACAGTGCCAGAGCAACACATAGATCTCCCTTCAGGAGGTCCCAGTCCAGCCCCCCTCTCTTCTCCTGGCCTGGCCCGCTTCCAGTGCTGGTAAGAGAGGCACCTGAAATTTACTAGGGTCCCTCCTGGACTCCATCGGCCTCAGCAGAAGCTCGCCCCCTGATACAGCCTCGCAACTCATGTTTGAGTTGGTCATCATAGCCTGAAAGCCCCTCACGCCCATGAAGACTTCTTCTCTTTCCCAGTCCTTGGAAGATAATGTCCTGATGGAAAATTCATATACCTCAGCTTGTCACAGAACTCAAGGAACTGTGCTAGCAGATAGTAGAAATTGTTGGCACTGTCCATGATTCAGCTGTTGCAGCAGCTGGAATAAATGGTACACCAGAACCCTCCTCGGATTTGGCTTCACTGACTCCTCCTGAGAGGGCCAAAGAAGAAAAGTCAAAGGCATAGAATCTCCAGGTAGCGCAAGAGCCTCACACTCTCCTGGCACTCGTACCCAAATGGTGCCACCTTACTTGAGTAATTTGGCACCCACACCAGAGTTGGATGCCAAGTCACTCCCTTACTCTCCTTCTTTGTAACTTGTAAATTACTTCCTTCTTGTAATACTGCAACTTTGTAATGTTTGTTCCCAGATCTAAAAATTATTCCTTATTAATCCCAAATTAACACTCTTGTGGCGTATCCGCTAACCTTAGGTTATACTCCTTGCTCGGCACACATGCAACTGCACAATGCAATCAGCCAGATCAACTGGTCACTTGTTTGTTGAATACCTATTAAAAGGCAATGGTTGAGTACTGACGGAAGATCAGTAAACAGGTCAAACTTGTCCATCTCAGAGAACAGAGTTTGTATTAAACAAATTAAATGCAGCTAGGGACAAGTTGACATGTATAGTTAGGAATCAGTCTGCTTATAATTATGAAAATTATTAAAAACACTTTATGTAGTACAATTCCTGCAAAGTTCATGTTGATGCATTGCAAAGTAATGCAGTTCAAACCTAGAAACATTCTGCTCAAGAAACTGAATGTACATTACTTATATCACTTACAGTAAAAGAGTTTCTGTAGAGTAAATATCTCATGTTAGCTTGAAATAATTCAAATTTAGAGCCGACATATTATCACATTTTACTGCTTTTATATATGAGAAGTAAGGTAGAGAGAGAGAGTATCACTATAATGCCTTGAGCTTTGTAGACATTCACGTCTGAAAAAGGAATAAAATGTTTTTCAGTAGGTGGAGCTGCTATGGACATTCTTGAATTTGAATGTTCGTAATAAGCTCTCCATATATAAAATAATGCATTTTGTGATAGAATTTCAAGTTGGACCACAGATCGAAAACAGGAGCTGAAGGGAAACTCCTAGGCCATTAACGATTCGCTACGGCGCCCATAACACTTGGTTCCCTCTTCCCTCCCCAACTTTAAAGACCCTCCATTGTATTCCTCACTGCCAAACCCTTTGTGCTGCTGCACGTTCCTTCTCCAGGCACAAGCCGAAAACGTGGACATTGGGCATCACCGGATGAGTAACAGGATTCGCCCACGACTGTCCCTGAGCCAGCCAGCTGGAGAAAAGGCAGGAACCAGAGGCATATAGGGGGTTAGGCCAGAGGCCACGGCCAGTATGT
>NC_089795.1:7079709-7089709 GCF_040412425.1 Macrobrachium rosenbergii | reverse complement strand
CTGAAGACAGGTCAAGATACCCTCTATCGGTGTAATAGTTGTTTTTGAACAAATTCCCTGAGGATACAATGAAGTTGGGTAGTAAGTGAATTTAAATGTCAGTAAAATGAGTGTGTATATAAAAACATTGTATTCAACCTTGCTCGACACGCTGGTCTGTGAGTCCTCCCAAATAACATTTATTAATGCTTTCATTCCTGTGTAATGATTTGATAAATAACTATGATGGTTATGCAAGAGAAGAGTAGAAGTGATTATTTTCTCTAATGTAGAATGTATTGCAATCATTGATAATTTGTTTGTTACATTAATGTGTAGCATTATAATCATTTAGGTTATGATAACAATGATTTCCTTTTGTTTTTTTAATGAGTGTTGCACTGTGTTCTTTATTCACCTCACTTTAAAACTGATTTCCGTTGATATTGGAGTCTCTAATGTTTGTGCACGTGTTCAGTATCTATGTTAAAATTTGACTTCATTTTCTACTTGATTTCCGCTTAATGTTGTGTACAGAGTAGCTGCCCTATACTTTTCTAGTTAAGGCATTTTTGACTCCCGCTAAAGAACCGGACTGTTTTTCAGTTTAAGGTTGTTCACCCTAAAGAATTTCGTAGCTATTTTGCAGAGCAAAAGCAGCAGGACTTGACTGTGAATTTCTATTTTCGTAGCTACCAATATTACGAGACAAGTCAATATTTAGATACTGATCCCCGTATAAGGTTGAGTCAGATTTATTTTATCGAACTGAATATTGCATTTTGCTTTGTTAAATTTCAACCAGTTTTCCAGACCTTTCTAAGGAAATTATGAAGTAAGTCCTCAGTTCTTAATCCATTTATATTGCAGGAGTAGAAAGGAATAAGCGATCATATGATTTAATGAAGTTGCTATAATAAGTAGTAACAATACGTGTTCCTGAGTGAGGATCCTGGGGATATAGTAAGGTAGGGCCTGTATAACAATACTTAAATATCTAAGCTTGGAAAATAGCGATTCCTCTTTTCGCCTATAGGTTGTTTGTTGATGAATAATGTTGCTGATGACTACACACGCATATACACATATGTATATATATATATATATATATATATATATATATATATATATATATATATATATATATATATATATATATATATATATATATATATATATATATATACATATATGTGTGTGTGTGTTGAGGCCTCTTTCTCTATGTTTCATATCATCTGTCCATCCCCTTGACCTTCCCTTCCTTCCTTCTAACACTCCTGAACTGTATATTTCTTTCATAAAATTGTATCTTCTATTGGTTCAAAATGACAGAATCATCCTAAAACATTATATACATCCATCATTGCACCAACACAAAACCTTTTATACCAGGCCTATGCATCTCCTCTTTTTTTCTCTCTCTCTCTCTCTCTCTCAAAATCTGAATTTTTCTTATTCGACAAATAATGCATTAACAGTTCTCTCCCCAACTTCCACCTACTGTCTTCCACTTCACTTCATAAAGGAGAGTTAGTTCAACAATCCTTTCATACATTCCATCCTTGGCATCCAAGGACTCTCCAAGTTTTCACCTAATCTTTTGCACACTTCCTGCTTGTTTTCTTGCTCCACCTGCTCTGTGACTGCTCTCTGCTCTTATCCTACCATCATCCAAAAATATTTACTCTCCCAGTTACTTTTATCTACCTCTTCCATTCTCTCTCTCTCTCTCTCTCTCTCTCTCTCTCTCTCTCTCTCTCTCTCTCTCTCTAACTTTATTCTATAATGCTCTCCCAAAGTGGAATTACAACGGCTGCAGTATTTCTTGCTGAAAAACTTTACCAACTGGAAGATGAGCGTCAACTCGAGGATCACAACACAAAATTTATGGTATTTGTGTTTGTAGGAAACTTTGGTAAAATTCCAGGTGTTAACGAGTTTTGATTAAAACAAAATCCTGGGGCTTTAAACCCTCTTTTTTTTTTGAATGGCTGTTTTCTTGGACTTTGTTTACTAGCTTGTGGACGATCCTCACATAAATAGTTTTATACTCGCAATGTGTACTGTATTTACTTGCACGTTATTAATGTGTTCAGCTATAAGTGGAAACTTATTAATATAAAAGTGTTACTGTACTGTAATACTAAGGTTATGAGAGACCACCTAAGTAAAAAGTGCTGAGGAAAGTTTTTTCTTTTGCATAAGTCATTTTCTTATTTTCTTCGGCCCTGACTACTTCAACGTACTCTTAAGTCTCTTACTTGTTTCTCTGACCTTGCGGTATGTAACATGAAAAAATAAAAGAAAATACTGCCCTCAGTTACTAAACTTTCTAGCTTATAAAAATTGAGAAGAAAATGAGAAGGATACAGAAAGACAAGATTTACGGGCTCATTTTATTACACTAACAGATGACAAACATTCTCCCAAAGTCTACATATTTTAGAAGAATATGTTTGTCACCTGCTAGTGAAATAAAATGAGCCTGTAAATGTTGTCTTTATATCCTTCTCATTTTCTTCTCAATTTTGATAAGCTAGGTTAAGTTTAGTAACTGAGGGTAGGCTTTCAAGTTCGCAACCACCCTTGGGAAAATATAATGCACAAAAATGTACCAAAACTAAAGGATAGGTTCAAGTTCGGCCGGGCCAGATGCATATGCCAGTTATAATTCACCTTGGGGTTTAACTTATTCCCAAAGAATAGTGAATTCGTTATCACGTGATACCAATATGTAAACATAAATGTGTGTGTGTATATATATATATATATATATATATATATATATATATATATATATATATATATATATATATATATATATATATATATATATGTATATATATATATATATATATATATATATATATATATATATATATATATATATATATATATATATATATATATATATATATATATATATATATATATATCTTATCTTGTAAAGGAGTCAGGAGTCAATCCATATTTAAAATCATCAATGAAGGGCAGAGTATACACAGATATACAAGCTGACTTTATTCCAACGTTTCGTAATTATCAAATTAATTACATCATGAGGGCTGTTAAAATAGAAAATAAAATTCTTTGTAAAATCGTAAAAGGTAGAACTAAAGTTAAGAATTGAAACGCTGAAAATTATTCATACAAAAATTTCAGATATGTACACAAACATTAAAATTAAAGAACAATTCTTTAAAAATTATTACATTAACATGAAAGGTAATAAAATATACAGTAAACTAAAATTGAAAACTATCCGTGAAAGGGGTTACAGAACAAAAGATTAACGACCGACGTAGAGGAATGACAGCGTTAAACTAAACGTAAACATAAATAGAAACGACACAAGTCAGGATAAATATAGAGGAGAGGAGGACGTATGAGTGTTTAACGACGGAACAAGTTGTTTGATAAAAAGTGATTCCAGAATAACAAGGTCTTGAGGGTTGGTGGTATGGCCTAAAATGCAGAAGTCTCTATTATCAATGTGTATTTTACAAAATTTTGAGTGATTTCGGATATTGGAATGTTCTGGGTTTAAAATTCTGCTACCTGTGCGGAAGCTTACGCCACGATGAGAATCGATGCGCACCTTAAGGAGTCTACTGGTGGATCCCACATAGGTCCCTGTTTGACATACAGCCCTGATGTAATTAATTTGATAATTACGAAACGTTGAATAAAGTCATTTTTATATCTGTGTGCCCTCTGCCCATCATTGATGATTTTATACACACACACACACACACACACACACACACACACACACACACACACACACACACACACACATATATATATATATATATATATATATATATATATATATATATATATATATATATATACATATATTATTTCCAGTGTAGAGCAGAATTGGATATTAAACTACATTTATAGTTATGCTTATATATATATATATATATATATATATATATATATATATATATATATATATATATATATATATATATATATATATATATATATACATATACACATTTTACAACGATCACTGCCTCCAATAATTTATTTTTATTTGTCGTAAAGAGCCTGCGTGAAATTAGTGACTTTTGTCTCTCATGTTTAAGGTTCCAGTCAAGTTGGGGTGAAAAGGTCTGGGCCTTCCAACTCTTCTGTCGCCATTGGAGCCCAGCTGAAATAATCAGGCACTATTCCGTCGTGGGTTGTTCGAATCATAGCCAAAACTTGTCCTATTTTTCACCATCATTGAATCTACATAAGGAACTTAGGTGATTTAACCTTATGGTGTCATTTCTTCCTGTGCCCTGTCATCTGGGTCTTAATATTCTTCTCAGTTTTACAAAATCTTTTCGTTGTAGCTTCATTTTCATACCATTATTCATGTCCATATAGAAACATATCGTGCTATATCAATGTATAGTTTCGTCTACAGTTCGGTTTATTTTTTTTTTTTATTTAATATATCCTTCCATGTCTACTGTTGGATTAGAATTTTTTAATCTTTCACTAATTTCAACTCAAGAGGACATGCATTGGATATTATTGTCCTGGAAATTCCTAAGATTCCTCTTTATTCTCCCTTTATCCATCCAGTGTTATGTCATTCCATAATGCATACTCTGCTTCCATTACTTTTATCTGATTTTCTTGATTTCCACCTCTCTAGTTTTATGATGCATTCCGCTTAGAAAGCTTTATAAAACTTATGACTTTTGCTGATTAAAACAGCATCTTCTGCATGTAGTAAATATCGTCGCTAAAACCACTTTTCTAACTACTAGAAGAGTAAACAGCGCTGGTGAAATAGCTCCTTTGTTGCACCCGACAATATCTGGAAAATAAACTTTATATCTACTTCTGTCGAGGATAATTTAAAATTGTTTTATTTATTATCATGAATGACATAGTGACGCAAGACCTGACTTAATATTGGTCT
Source organism: Macrobrachium rosenbergii (assembly GCF_040412425.1). NCBI lineage: Eukaryota > Metazoa > Arthropoda > Malacostraca > Decapoda > Palaemonidae > Macrobrachium > Macrobrachium rosenbergii. The sequence goes on along the minus strand of NC_089795.1, from coordinate 7,084,803 downwards.
GTGTAAGCTGCCAAGCGTCTTTTGAAATCAACAAATACCATCAGGAAGAGATTTTTAAATTCAATACCCTGATTCGCAATTTACCTAGCATAAATTTTAGGTCAGCAGTTTCTTGCTCCAGCCTATCTAGAATGAGTATGCTGCAAAGTTTCATTAGAGCCGATGCCAGCGCACACTCTCCATTAATCAGTTAGGTTACCTTTCCATGGTGCGTTTATAATTATTAGGGCTTTGGTCCCTAAGTAACTTATGTTTTCAATAGCAAAGATTTGAATTATTTATTTCACTTTTAAAACTGTGAATTCTGCATCGGTACATGAACATTAACTGCTGGTACATCAGTGGAATTAATCTCAAATATTTTTTTTTTTTTTTGTGACCTTTAAAAATTTTCAGCCTAGCGATGTTTATATTCTGACATTATCATTAATCACAGCCTCTTTTTGACATTTACTCTCTCTCTCTTCTACACACACACACACACACACACACACACACACACACACACACACACACACACACACACACACACATATATATATATATATATATATATATATATATATATATATATATATATATATATATATATATATATATATATATATATATATATATATTAAAAATCTTTTATCGAAAAAGACATCGTAAAGATAGCCGAATAAATTCCTTTTTTGCGTAACTGACGTATTGGCTTGAACACTGATGTGTCTCTGAACACGACCTGCATCCAGTGTAAATTTGTAATTCAACCCACTGACAATATTGTTTATTCGTTGGCGGAAATAAACAATAAATATTCATACTTGTCATGTGTGTTCCTCATGAATATCACTGGAGAAGTAGGATAAAGAAAAAAGTGAATTTGTTCTCTTGTGGGATTTTTTCAGAATTCCAGGAGGTCCTTTGAAATATTTTTTTCAGAATTCCAGGAGATCCTTCGAAATATGAAAGTTTGTTTCTTCACAGGCGAATTTTGGGATTCACACGCTTCCTTTCTGCGTTACTTGTAACGCTGTGAGTCTCAAGAACATGTTTAATAATATAACTTCATATCGTTTGCAGAATATTAATGATATTTGTTAAACTGTGAATTCGTTGATGTAGATATATTATCGCATATAGTATACAGGATGGTAAGAAAAATATACAGAAAGGTAGAATGTCCTTTAACCATTATATTTAGGAAAAAAATTCTGGTACGCAGATGGGAAAATTACGTTCACAACAACGCTTCTTCCGCTATTATTGAAGTAAGGCCCAGTTTCCATGACAACAGAACCAACTAAAATTTGATATGGTTAAACTTATTCCTTTGTCCGTATTGAAATTCCAATTTGCCTACCGACAAGCTGTCCACTTGAGAGTTTCTATTAAGCTAGAATGCTTAATAGGCACTCAGAAGGTCTCCAACCATTAATATCGAAAAAAGTTTATCAAAATCGAAAACGCCAATTTACTCTTACGCTGTCATATCGATTTTCTCCAAGAAATTTGAGTAACTATATTAACATATACAACAATAATTATAACCTGGTTTTTTAAATGTCATTATTATTATTATTATTATTATTATCTTTATTATTATTATTATTATTATGAATATTATTATTGTTATTATTATTATTATTATTATTATTATTATTATTATTATTATTATTATTATTATTATTATTATTATTATATCTTTATATGTTATTCTAAATATTCTTTTGCTTTTATTTAGTACAATTATTTAATCTCAGGCTCTTGTATTTACGTATATACATTTTTAAAAGTTTTCTTGTTTGTTTACTTATTTATTTCTTAAAAAATTATTTAAGATTTCCGTTGATGGAATTATATTTAAAGAAATTTATATAATCATCTAAATTGTGTATCTAATTTTTTCAATAAATTTGTCTTTTTTCCATTTTTTATCTATTTTATTTTTATTTTTCTGTTATACTTAATTTTTCATTTTTCATTGCTCGATAAATTTCTTATTTTAATCTGTTTCTTTCTAAATACTATTTACTCTATTCATTTTATTAACTTCTTTAGCTTATAAAGTGATATATTTCGATTACTTGTTCTCATTATTTATTTATTTATTTATTCATTTATACAAAAAGAAATGCAAAACACCTGAGTTCGACGGTGAGTTGATGGGAGATGGTATTATTACTTATACCTCTTTGTGGCCGACTGCGTTAGTGCGTCACTGTAGTCCTGATTCCTCGTCCGTCGCTGGTTCGACCCCACGGACGGTGGACTTATTATCAACTAAAAATTCCTTCGGTAACATATATGAAATATATTATTTCCGAGGTAGAGCGAATTGGATATTAAAGGACGTTTGTAGCTTTCTGATTGTATATGAATCACGGTGATGTGATAAATAGTCATATATATATATATATATATATATATATATATATATATATATATATATATATATATATATATATATATATATACACACACACACACATTACATATACATATATATATATATATATATATATATATATATATATATATATATATATATATATATATATATATATATATATATATATATATATATATATATATATATATATATATATATACACATATATATACACACATATATATACACACAATATATATATATATATAAATATATATTTAGATATATATATATGAATGAATTTTATTACATCACCGTGATTCATATACAAGCCTTGTGGTTAAATGCGCGTCACTCTAGTCCTGAGTTCGTGTCTTCCGTGGGTGGAGCCCACGTGATGACGAACTTATTATCAACTATAAAATTTCATCGGATAACATATATGAAAATATATTATTTCCGGGCACTTATCTTATTAAAATGGTGAAAGAGAGAGAGAGAATGAGAGAGAGAATGATTGCCTTACAGTGTCAAATATTCTTGGGCCTTTTTCTAGTATGACTCGATGTTTAACCCCATTCATAAAGATAATTTTTGAAAAGAGAGAGAGAGAGAGAGAGAGAGAGAGAGAGAGAGAGAGAGAGAGAGAGAGAGAGAGATATTGCAAGCGTGATTTTACTTGCAATAGTTAAAACTTTATAGATAGATTTTACTCCTAATTTCTTGAGTGATGACTTGAGAAAGAGAAAGAGAAACAGAAAGATAGAGAGGTAGAGAGAGAAAGACAGAAAGAGAGAGAGAGAGAGGGAGAGAGAGAAATAGTTTATTGGAGTTCGATGCGTGAGGCTGAAAGTATGATGTGCGTGGTTGTGGTGGTGGTGTTGAGGCTGATGGTAGTGGTGAAAGTGTTGTTGCCAAACTGCCCAGTAATTAATTCCAAACCTCATTAAAACTGACTTTATATCGAATACTTCACCATAACGTAACGAAACATTCGTTATAGCGAATTCTGAAGGTGTAAACGAAGAAACGAACGAATTAATGAAGAAATTCGCATTTTAATGATTAAAAGCAGGAAACACCTTATATCTTGCATGTCGGGGTTAGCCAGCAGCTACTGTGCATGCGTGTATGGGGAAGGTTCTCTGGTCTCCTGTTACTACAGAAAGAAAATTTCTACTTATAGAAATGATTGACATAGGCCTTCAAAGGTGATTTTATCGAAGTATTTAACAATTATATTAATAATTATCATAAATTATGATCTAAATTCACGTAAATTCTAATAAAAAATTATTATTGGGGATTTATTGTTGCAGGTTAAGCATACATCTGACAATGCTTGGAGGAAACCTGGAGTGCTCAGGAAAAATTACCAGTAACCCAAAAGCACCCAAAGGAAAAACCTGAGAGAATTGGTAAAAACGAACATTTCATTTAATTTGTCTGTGTTTGGTGTAAGGATTTGATTTAGAGTTATAAACTTCCTGGGGTGACATAGGGACTGCGTGCCAAATTTTGTCTCGGCCTGTGTTGTTGCATTGCCAAAAGCACGAGTATGGCTAACTATAGCCTTAAACAAAATAAAAACTACTGAGACAAGATGGCTGCAATACGGTATGTTTGATGATTGGAGGGTGGATGATGAACATACCAATTTGCAGCCCTCTGGCCTCAGTAGTTTTTAAGACTTAAGGGCGGACAAAAAAAAGTGCGAACAGAAAAAAATGCGGACAGAAACAGTGCGGACATAAGAAAGTGCAGACGGACAGACAAAGCCGGCACAATAGTTTTCTTTTGCAGAAAACTAAAAACCAGAGTACTTCTGTTTACCTAAACATTACTACTACTACTACTACTACTTACTACTAATAATAATAATAATAATAATAATAATAATAATAATGCATTTAAATATACATTCACCTTGCAAAGCGTGTATATATGTGTATAATGTGTATGTATGTATATATATATATATATATATATATATATATATATATATATATATATATATATATATATATATATATATATATATATATAAATGAACAGATGGGAACGTGTTTCACGGAAATAAATTTATATAGTATCAAAGACTAGAAAACCTTCTATAAAGAAATTCTTTGAAAATAACCATGAAAGGTTTTCATACGAAGATAGCAAGAGAGGCAGCATCTCAAGATTTTCACTGAGGAGATTCTTTCTTTGCGAGGCATCAAGAGCATTAATATCGCCATGGAAACTGTCTCAGAATTTACACATTCTTTAGGAAGAGTTAATTAAATTTTATCAAAACTTGCTTGCCCAGTTTCACTTCATGAAAATGAATGAAATAAAGAGTCTTTGCGTCCAGCAGTATACAAAAAAGTCTCATATGCTTTCTATTAGAATCGTCTTTTAAAACGAAGGTTTTTATGACAGATTTTTCTGAGCTTCCAAGTGTTTGACAAACATCTCAAGCACTGAGAAGTTTACCGAAAGCCAAAGAGCTTCTGAAAGCAAACGAATTCTTTGTATGCCGCTAAGAGATATGCTTGCACAAGGCAAAGCAAGAGGACTTGTAAATGGAGAGTGCATAATTAAATTAAGATTGAAACTGTGAGACGACCTTTGGGATTTTCACTAAATTTCTTCTTCTAGTATTCTGTTTCTTCCTCACAAATGTTTAAATTCAACCAAGCACTGACACACTACTGACATATTTTAGCCATAAATAT
>NC_089795.1:7071207-7079209 GCF_040412425.1 Macrobrachium rosenbergii | reverse complement strand
TAATACCAATGACTGCCGTAAGAGAAGATTATTTTAATTATTTTTTTTTACGAAGATCACATATAACGTTAATTCATCGAGTAACTTCAAAGCGTAAACATGTGGAAAAAATGCTAAAGACTAAAATAAAGAGTTTCCAACAGTCGGTTAATGTTAAAGAATATGATCTCCTTTATATTGTTAATCCTCAAAAACTCCAGACATAAGGAATGGCATTATAAAAACATCACCAAAAGACTGACTGAATTAGTTATAATAACTTTTCTGGCATAATAATGTGTATACTTATTGATAGAATTCTCCAGGTATTTATAAAGCTCGTTCAATATAAAAACAAACAGAAAATATACACACACACACACACAAGCACACACATACTTTACACACACACACACACACACACATATATATATGTATATATATATATATATATATATATATATATATATATATATATATATATATATATATAATACTCTATTGTGTAATATAATGTGTAATGTGTGTGTGTGTGTGTGTGTGTATGTAATAACAGGACCTCATTATTATTGGATGGTATCTAGCGGAGATACTAAAGAGAAGTTACAAGCCTTCCAGGACCACTGTCCTGATCAGATGGCAGCGGTAGAATGACCAGACACCTGGTCCAGCTGATTTATATGAGTATGGGGCAGGAAATTAAAGCCCTTGTTGTTCCAGTTTCGCGTGATGGCTTTCTTGAATCCCTTGGAAGGCCGCGGTACAATGGTTATGGCAGTCCAAGGTTGGAGAAGCGTTTTTTTACCAAGGCTAAAGGGTCCCTTCTACTCGCTGGTTCGATTTCGGAGTGTCCTTCTCCTATAAGAGTTACTTGCCAAAACTAAAGCGTCTCTTCTACCCCAACTCGTGCAGGCAGGGACGTCACACCCTGGAGTGAGTGTTGGTAAGAAAAGCCACATTAACATACAATCAAAACAAGCGGAAAAGGGAAGTTTATTCTATGCGCTTGCTTTCTTTGATATTTTTTACAAGTATCTACAGAAAAATCTCTACGCAAATTTATACAATGACATTTTAAGAAAGTATTTTGGTATACTTGTTTCATTGGGGAAGTACTACATTAATCAAGAATCTTTTCATTTCCGCTCTAAAGAAATTATCTTTTTATGAAAATAATACATAATTCTCGTATCATATATATATATATATATATATATATATATATATATATATATATATATATATATATATATATATATATATATATATATATATATATATATATATATATATATATTAATATCTGATAATTCAGTATCGTTAATAGAAGCATCCACATGGCAAAATACTTACTTACTCAGCTTGTAAATGTCTTTGGAATTTTATTCCAAGTAGTTGCTCTAATCCACTTGTTACTGAATCCAGTCCGTAATTGCAGCTTGCACACTCACACGCAGGTGTTTTCTAAAATAAGAGTTAAGTTCATATATCTATAATATCTCAGTAATAATAATAAGCAAGATTTGTATAAACTGAACATCAACCTCGAACATACTCGTGACGGCCATATTAAATACAAGATAGATATGAAATCAAATCATTAACGGAAAAGGAAATATAAAAAATAAATTATCTCATTCAGTGAAGCTGGAAGATGGAGATATGAGGACTAAAGACTTTACAGGGTTTATGGTTGTAAAAAAAAAAAAAAATTCTTCTCGTGCGTAGGAAAATAAGGCTACATTTAATTGTGCCACGCCAGGAAGAAATTGGTCAGCAACAGAGAAGTCAAAAGTGGCAATAAACCCAAAGGGCAGCCTTGACAGAATGTCACGTGTACAAAAAAGTGGGGGAAAACTCATTTAGCTAAAGGTAATTAACACTTGATAGTCAGCGGACATATCAGCAGACAGAGAATGATGGCTAAAAAGTTATAACGACTGAAATAACTACAGGACATATCAACGCCGAACACCTAAAGCTTGTTGAAATTTGGAACGAAATATGTTTCGGCAGATGGTATGGCTCACAGAATATATGCATTCATAATAATAATAATAATAATATATTAATGATAATAATAATAATAATATGTAATAATAATAATAATAATAATTATATAGCCTTATTTTCCTACGCACGAGAAGAATATATTATTATTATTATTATTATTATTATTATTATTATTATTATTATTATTATTATTATTATATTATACACAAAACAAATAATCTTAATAACACTGCATGAAGAACTGAAGAGCTAGAGCTAATAGTATCATAAGAAAGTTTAAATTATAATATAAACTATCATTACAGTTTTTTTTTCTTAAGAGAGCTTCAGTTGGTGGCAAGACATGAAAATGTTTTTTTTTTTCTTCTTTTTTTCGACAGCAATGTGAATAGGCAATCCTTTCATTCTTCTCAGAACGGAATTTCCTTGAATGGCAAGAAATAGAGTAGGAGTGAATAGAAAACGAGAACTGTGTATATTAACCAACGAAAAATTAAACTAACCTTATAATTATCTTAACTATCACCCCTGGCTCTAGAGGTAAAAAAAGCAATGGTCACGTCCACATTCACACTTAAACTGATATGGATGAACCCCTTGAGCAGCTGGCAGTCGTCCGCACCTAAACAAAACTCAATCTTTCATGCACTCTCCTCTCCTCTCCTAGATTCTGAGGTCCCCTTTTTCCAGATTTCCCTTTCAAACTATCATACTTCATTCTTTACAAATCTCAGCCTCAAACCATGTAAAACCATTTTGATCCGTGTTTACAGCTACATTAACCCTCTACTACTCTTATTAATTTTCATATTTCTAACCCTTTTCATTCTTCTTATACCACATTCTTCTTTTTTAATGTTTTTTCCTTTTTTTGTATGGGGTAAGCATGATGCCTTCTTTTGAAGGACTTTGATTTGGCTTTGGGGTAGACCGTAGTCTCGATCGGCTGCCCTGCCTGACATCGCTCAGACCCCAGTAGCACATATACATGTATCGTACCAGTCACCAGCTCCCTTTCTCCCAGCAGCGAGGAGACGTTGAAGCGGTTAGTTCGACAGTTCGAGACGTGTGAGGTGTCTGTTATGCTTTTAGGAGATGTTATACTAGATAAACTGTTAGATAAACTAAAGGAGTGTTGGCTTCATGATCCCTTCATGAATTCTAAACTTGACTTCCATAGGCACTACAAGTTCCCTTCTGATTTCTCAAATACATCGTGCTACCTTTCTTGCTTCGATTATTCTGTTATTCATCGCTCCTCTCTTCCTCTCATCACTTGAAATATTTGCTTCAAAATACCTACTGTACAGGGAGCCAGTGTTTCCATTACTCATTATTCGTTTTTACTAACAATTTTTTTTTTTCTTGCTGACAATTGAAAATATTTGTTCACTTGTCCTTGAAGATTCTTTAAGCTATCTCGAGGGGTGGTTTTCCTTGAATCAACTTGAGTATCTAGGAGAAGCTTATTTCTGTTACTTATTTTTTTTATTTATTTATTTCTTTGATGGGCTGAGGTTAAGGGAGCCATTCTGTTAACTGTTGGTAAAAGGAATAGGAGATATTCAGGAGTAAGCATAACAGGTAATCAGCAAAACTGTGTATCTTATTAATAATAACTTTTATCATGAAGTACAAGTATTTTATGGGAAAAAACTCATCAATTGATCATGGAATTGTAGTTATATGTTTTCATTCGCGTTGACATGTCCTGATTTAAACCTCAAGTTGTTTGTAATGAAAATAAATCCCCAAAAATACTGAAAAAATCAGGCACAAAACTGTTACTACAATTAATAGAATGCAGGAAGAAATAAGATTTTTTTTTTCTGATGTATGCACGTGTTGAGATGCAAGCGTGATGAAAACTGGCTCAAAATCTCTGATTTGAAGGATCAGAAGTTAACCAGCAATTAAGAAAAGAGATGCAAATGTATTGCTTTGACTTTTGAATGTTTTCTGTAAAACCGAAATTGATAATACACCAAACAAACAAGCTTTTATGAGAGAGAGAGAGAGAGAGAGAGAGAGAGAGAGAGAGAGAGAGAGAGAGAGAGAGAGAGAGATGTGGGAGCCATGGATAGACAGACAGGAAGTCGTTTCACTTGTTGAATTTACAGCGCTATCACTTATGCGACGATTGGCTTTCCAGCTCCCCATTTATTGGATGTGCGGTTCCGGGGACGCTGACGGAGACTGACGCTGCTGAAGTGCAGCGATATGGCAATGCGTGATATATTTCGGCCTCCTGTTCTGTCCACTGGCTGTCTATTAACCAGAGAGGTTGATGCGCTATGGGCAAGGCCAGTGCGTGCAATATCAATACATTTATTGTTACATAGGAGATTATAGCCAAAGTAGTTTTTGTTGAAATGTTACACTGAATATTGTCAAAATTTGAACTGAATATATAGATTTGCTCAGAAATTAGACCTATTTGAAAGTGAGCAATATTCTGGAAAATGTATTATATTTTTGCGTTTATTTTCGCCGATTTATGCAAAGATTAGATCTGGTTACACTTGAAAACTATCCAACATCTTTTATTATACGGTCAAGGGATAGTAAAATATTATCTTAGCCGACTTTCCAAAGATTTGGCGCGGTGATGTTGATCTAACATTTTGTTATTGCAAGTGTGGTGTGTGTCTAATAGCCTTACCCTTGCAAACATACTTTGCAGTTTTCCTAGTATCATATTGCACATTGTCATATAGATACGACAGAAATTGTAGTTTCCTTTATTTTGACAGAATCCTAAAATATTCTATCCATGACCTTTGGTCTTACTGCCTGGTCTGCAGAAACTCTCGAACTACGAAATATAGAAGACTGAGAAAGATGAACGAATCACTTTTACTAATTTCCTGCTGTACTGGCCTTCGTGTCATTAAACTAGAATCCACGACATTTATGTTAATAACTAGTGCACCTTTTCCGTCAACAGCGTCAATATTCAGGCAACATATGGAATACATTATATTGCTTTAATCTTATTTATGCAGATTTTGTTATTTAAAACGTGGAGTTTACACCCATAGACATCTGGTGCTTTACTAAAAAAATAGATAAATCAATATACATTGCACTTATATATGGCAGAAACAGTTTGGCAAAGCTCTATGAAAGTGGAAAGGTGTGATTGATAAAATAAAGAAAAAGTTAAAGAAAAATCTGATTCTATAGGCAAATGATGAATGATTCATAGAGTACTAAAACAAAAGACGCAGATTTTACAGAAAATGGGTTTATTATAAACTTAGGTGTAGGAAACTCACAAAAATGCAAATTTGTAACCGTAAAAATAATCTTGTTTCTGTGTAGACCTGAAAGAAGGAAGAGTAAGAACGAAGTGAGATTCCGCAGGTGTGAGAAAGAGAACTATTCCCTTTAGCATAAAATTTATTGCAGTTAATTCAATGCTTACAAAATTGCTGAGCATTTTCTATGTACGCCTGACATGATCATGACTGATGCCTATTTACTTAACAAAAAAACAGGTTAAAAAGAAATATATTATATATATTTTGAAAAAAAACAGTGACTACCTCTCTGTCTGTCTGTCTGTCTCTTTACAAGTATTATGTAATATGGGGACAAGTCTCAACACAACTGAGGGCAGGTATTGATAAACTAAACATGATGATTAATAATTGATATTCTACAGAATTTTTTACATACTTGTTCCTATCCTTAAAATGTACAGATATTCATGTGCCAGATGATACGAGATATAACATTTACTGAAGCAATAAAAAAAAAAAAAGAGGAAAAAATGTTTCTAAAACTAAATAGGAAAATATGTACATCTGAACTCAATTTTTCATTGTTATCCACTACGAATACATGAGGCTTTTTTGAGCAAAGTGTCAGAGACTTTATAAAAAGTATATCTGATTATTGGTACTTTTTTTTTAGCCTGTAATAAAATCTGTCTGTCCGTTTAAAGAACAGATGATAATGTTTCTAAATATGGATTAGTTTTATTTGCCAACTCTGTTAAGGAAATGAACCCCTGATACGTGTTCAAACATTTTATAAAGGAGTCACAAAATGTAAGAAAACTCGAAGGATATGAAAGCATTCTGAAATATAAGGGGTTTCTGCCAAATAAAAATACAAAGTTTTTAGGATCATTCAACTGAAGATAGAGGATTTTTAAAAAAAGATTTGCTTGTGTTTCGTGAGAAATAAAATTCCATTAATCTGCCACGTTTCATAAATCCAATTCAAGAGTTTTATTTTGTGTTTTTCATGATTACCCAGATGTCCGGCATTTAAATTTGCACTGTTTCATTTTATGGGCTTTTTCCTATATATTTTTAGAAGAAGCCGTGGAGAGAGAGGTTTGGTGATGAAATGTATTTCAGCTCATTTGTACAATATATATTTTTTTAATTATACTGTCGTCTTAATTGACAAATGTTAAGACAGGTCCATTTACGTAAACAGCCTGAATGAGAGAAAATTATTGTAACGTTCCACTGGTTTAGAGAAAATAAATAGCTTCTCCCACTGACATCAGTGTTCCTTCCCTAAAGTTAAGCTTATTTTCTGTATTCTTCATATACTTTCCTATCGTCATGCTAATAGCATGTTCGATTTGGTTTTGGCATTTATTGGCAGTCCTGAGTTTTGTTTTACTATTTGCCCCTTACCTAATATCCTCCTTCAAATTTCTCTGTGCAAAATATTGGCAGCGAAAAAAAGTATACAAATGCTACTAAAAACACTTGTGATGTGGTCCGTTCCCAACTCCAGAAGTGCTAAGGCATTGTATGTTAATAAGTGATTTGTATTTAATACAAATCATTAATGTTTGCGTACTAGGAATATGGGAGAAGTCTGAAGTACCGTATTTTTTTATGATACCTACATGCTGGTGAATCAGTTCTTTTTTGGAAGAAGGATGAAGCAATTAAAACCCTATGGAAAACGAAGTATAAAAAAATGCCTCAACGGTTTTCTCTTTCATTTACGGTAATTGTTATCAGGTTCAAGACCAGCATGTTGTAAGAGATGAAGAGTCGCTCAGTAAGTTAACTATTAACAGCTACTATATGGAAATCGAGGGGATATGGATATTGCTGTGTTGGAAGAAGGGAGGAGGGGAGGGGAAAATTAAGAGAGAATGGAGAGGAATGAAGAAAAGGGTCATGGGACATGGGTAAAGGGTGGCAATGTGAGAAATAAAAGGGAGAAAGAACTGGGAACATAGAGACTTGAAAAATTCATGATTAATTCAGATGTCCAGTGCCAAAGTAGTGGTGATAGTAATACAAACGACTGCCGTAAGAAGATTATTTTAATTTTTTTACGAAGATCACATGTAACGTTAATTAATCGAGTAACTTCAAAATGTAAACATGTAGAAAAAATGCTAAAGACTACCAAACAAGTGACTCGATAGAAATGGCATTATAAAACATCACAAAATGACTGATTGAATCAGTTATAATAACCTTTCTGGAATAGTAATGTGTATACTTATTGATAGAATTCTGCAGGTATATGTAAAGCTTGTTTAATATAAAATAATCAGAAAATACAAACACACACACACACATATATATATATGTATATATATATATATATATATATATATATATATATATATATATATATATATATATATATAATATATATATATTAGACTTTATCACTTACACGATTTCATGTGCAACCACGATTCCTGCGGCCCTGCACAGTCGACCATCAATATCTGTTCTTCATAATTAAAAGGTCAAAACAAGGGGCCTAACTAAGGATGTAGCAGTTTTCACATTTTAACTCTGCAGTCATTGGACTTTGCAAATTTAGGAACACTGCTCTGAACATGGTAACTTTTAGTGGGGCCTCCAGTATTCTTATAAACAACTTTAGCCTTCCTCCGTCGCCATTATCCACATCCTCTTTATTCAGGTAAAGTGATCTGTTGCAAAGGTTCTGTCGTTTAAAAACAAAGTTTTACTCCTGACTTTTTCACACTGTTTAAGCATTTTATAAAACC
>NC_089795.1:7059071-7060707 GCF_040412425.1 Macrobrachium rosenbergii | reverse complement strand
ATATATATATATATATATATATATATATATATATATATATATATATATATATATATATATATATATATATATATATATATATATATATATATATATATATATATATATATATATATATATATATATATATATATATATATATATATATATATATATATATATATATATATATATATATATATATATATATATATATATATATATATATATATATATATATATATATATATATATATATATATATATATATATATATATATATATATATATATATATATATATATATATATATATATATATATATATATATATATATATATATATATATATATATATATATATATATATATATATATATATATATATATATATATATATATATATATATATATATATATATATATATATGTATATATATATATATATATATATATATATATATATATATATATATATATATATATATATATATATATATATATATATATATATATATATATATATATATATATATATATATATATATATATATATATATATATATATATATATATATATATATATATATATATATATATATATATATATATATATATATATATATATATATATATATATATATATATATATATATATATATATATATATATATATATATATATATATATATATATATATATATATATATATATATATATATATATATATATATATATATATATATATATATATATATATATATATATATATATATATATATATATATATATATATATATATATATATATATATATATATATATATATATATATATATATATATATATATATATATATATATATATATATATATATATATATATATATATATATATATATATATATATATATATATATATATATATATATATATATATATATATATATATATATATATATATATATATATATATATATATATATATATATATATATATATATATATATATATATATATATATATATATATATATATATATATATATATATATATATATATATATATATATATATATATATATATATATATATATATATATATATATATATATATATATATATATATATATATATATATATATATATATATATATATATATATATATATATATACATGTAAATGTCCTCTCTGCAACTACAGTGTAATATGAAAAATAGAAGGGCTCATAAAATACCATTTAAACGTTGAAACCATATGAGCACTTCATTTCGTGCTCTCATCACCGGTAGAATATGGACAGGTGGAAATATAATGGTATGGTAGTAAAACAGAAGGTGTGGGCTAGTCGACAGGCGGGTTTCTTACAGGAGAATGTTCACAGCCTGCCACGATGGGACTCAGTGTCGTGCCAATATTGTAAGCGTGATAGCAGGTCACTGGCGTCCGACTAATGTCCCGACAGAACATATTGGTTGACGATGACAGCAGATCTCACAGCATCTTGTAATGACAGCTCCTGATCAATCCACACGACATCGTGCAATTGCTGAGCGGGACGCGACGAAGTTGTTACTTAGAAAGCGATTCATTGGCTGCTCACAAAATGTCATGCCACACGTATTCAATGCTTATATATAAATTGTATACGGGAAATGAC
>NC_089795.1:7034071-7051571 GCF_040412425.1 Macrobrachium rosenbergii | reverse complement strand
TGGTTCTTTGCAGTCTCTTCGGCCACTAGTTGCAACCCTTTTCATTCCTTTTACTTTACCTCCGTTCCTATTGTCTTTCTTCCATCTTGCTGTCCACCGCCTCCTAACAATGATTTCATAGTGCAACTGCTTTGAGGTTTTCTTCCTGTTTCACCTTTCAAACCTACCTACTCTCAATTTCCTTTCCAGCGTGGAATGACCTCATAGGTCCCAGTGCTTGGCCTTTGGCCTAAACTCTATATTCCATTCCATTCCATTCCTTTCCATTCCAATGGAAATCATAACTGATAATTGTTCGGCGCCGTTTGTATTGCCCAAGTCACTGTCTATCATTGTTTCTAAACCAGACAGCGAATCGAATCCCACCGGCGGCGAAGCACTTATTAATTACAGTTCCCCATAAGTATAAATTATTCTAGAAATATAGTGAAATGTATATTAAACTATATTTGTAGCTTAATAATTTTGGTTGTATGTATGTATGTGTGAGCTGGTGTGAGTATGCGTGTTCATTTTTTCATTTGCTGTAGAGGGGCTGAATAATAAATACGAGTATGTTAAATTTCATGTATTTAGCAACAGCTGAACGAGTTAGGTCGCCAGGCCATTCCCTTGGTCTATCTCACGACGACCGCTGTTTAATTACCATCACCTCGTTACGAGGTGCGCTATTTTACAGTAGTGTCAACAAGACTACAGTGGCATAATCAGAATACATGTCCAAGTCGTACTGTTATTCTGGGATCGATTCAAGACTCTTTCTGGTGATTGACGAGCAATCATATCAGCACTAAGAGGACAACACAAAAATAAACAGATGAAAGGTGGACTGGAATGCTATGACCGTTGGGCTAAAGGTGTCAGTGAGGTATTTGTGACTTGAAATACTTCGAATGCCAGGTTTGGAGGACCGATGATTCATGAAAACTGAACTGTCGAATCAGTTCGTTTCATAAGTATCTTTATATTTGCTATTAATCCTAGGTATATATATATATATATATATATATATATATATATATATATATATATATATATATATATATATATATATATATATATATATATATATATACATACCAATGAGCAAGCGACAGAATGCCCGAATGCAGACATCAGACGGGAAGGCAGACAGGAATAGTCATTTGATTACAATGTTTATATCCAGCGTTTCATAATCCATGATTGCATCATCAGGGGTTCTAGAAATTAAAAATACAAATAGCACAGACGATAAAAATTACAAAAAATATATATATATACAAAGCCAAAGTCAGAACATAAAAACGACATTCGGCTTAAAAAGAAATTTACACAC
Source organism: Macrobrachium rosenbergii (assembly GCF_040412425.1). NCBI lineage: Eukaryota > Metazoa > Arthropoda > Malacostraca > Decapoda > Palaemonidae > Macrobrachium > Macrobrachium rosenbergii. The sequence continues at coordinate 7,050,253 of NC_089795.1, read as the reverse complement.
AGGCAAAAGATTTCTGCATAACTGAAGAACTTCAAGCCAAATGAAACTATTAATACTCGAGTCTCTGATGATAAATCAGCTTGTTCCGAAATTGAACACTCAGCCTTCGGTTGTTCCTTTGTACCTGTCGTAATAATAATGTTTTTCTTGGTCTTCGAAAGCACCACATTTTCTGGTTTTACGACCGCACTGACAGGTTGGCTCCTTCATAGTCACTGTTTTTTTATTTATTTGTTTCATTATTGTGATTTTAAATTTTAGTGTTTTAAAATATAAATATTTTAAGTATAATTTTTTACTTGTCTTTTATATATTCGTTCTTTTAGATTTTTCTCAGTGTTTAGCCTGTTCCTCGGTGTCGTGTGTTAAAAATTCCCTTTTAAGTTGATTGTCCATTTTTATGTTCTGACTTTGCCTTTGTATATTTTTTTTCTGGGAAATTTTTATTGTCAATGCTTTTTGTTTTTTAATTCTAGAACCCCTGATGATGTAATCAAAATTATGAATCGTTGGGAATAAAACATCTAATCAACTGATTTCATTCAAGAGTATTCTGTCCATATTCCCTTCTGATGTCTATATATATATATATATAACTATATATATATATATATATATATATATATATATATATATATATATAGTATATATGTCCTATATATATATATATATATATATATATATATATATATATATATATATATATATATATATATATATATATATATATATATATATCCGATATATATATATATATATATATATATATATATATATATTTTATATACATATATATATATATATATATATATATATATTTTTTACTTATATATATATATACATATATATATATATATATATATATATATATATATATATATATATATATATATATATATATATATATATATATATATATATATATATATATAATATATATATATATATATATATATATATATATATGTATATATATAATATATATATATATATAATATATGTGTATATATATATATATAATATATATATATGTATATACTGGACGGCATATATATATATAAATATATATATATGGATATACTGATATATGTAGTATATATATATATAATATATATGTATAAAAATATATATATATATATATACATATATATATATATATATATATATATATATATATGTATATATATATATATATATATATATATATATATATATATATATATATATATATATATATATATATATATATATATATATATATATATATATTAAATGTTTTCAGGTTCCTTAAGTTTCCGTGTTCCAGATGTGTGTGAAATTGTAAGACTGGAGATCAAACAGTGTATTTTCACAGAATGAGTCTGTCTCAGTTGTCCGACACATAATTTTACCTTTTCTTAATAATGAAGAAGAAAAGGCTTTCATTATCACGGGAAGTTACACAGTTATTATAGTCATTCTTTCATAAAAGTTTCATAGTCATAAAATCACCACCAATCGCTCTCCCCAACATCCCCATACTGTATAATTACATCGCTTCTTAATTCCCAAGTCCCTCTTTATCAAATTTACTCTTTGCCATAATCTTTATTCTTTGTCCTCTCCCGCGTGACAAGGAAACGCGTTTTGCAATGAGCCGGAAAGGGACGATAATCCATTGGACATAATAATGAAACATTAAGACAAAGGGTGGAAGGTGAGGAGCAATTCTTTGCATATTCATAAGATGAAGATAAGCGCTTGATTACATCGTCTTTCTTACTCGCATTAATAGAGGAAGCTTTGACAATCAGGGTTTCTGCAGTAGCATAAGTCCATCATTGCAATAATTCTCTTAGTGCAACTGCTCAGCAAATTTAGGCTAACCCTAACACAGACTTCTCTCTCTCTCTCTCTCTCTCTTCATCTGTAAAGAAAAACTCACATATAGACTAATTAAGTAAGGTAAATGTAAAGTTACATATTGTTAAGGATTTTACAATTGTTTATAAACTTTGTTTTTCTCTTTTGAAGATGAATGACATATACTATACAGCGTCTTTATATATATATATATATATATATATATATATATATATATATATATATATATATATATATATATATATATATATCTATATATATATATGTGTGTGTGTGTGTGTGTGTGTGTGTGTGTGTGTGTGTGTGTATGTGTGTGTATGTGTATGTGTGTATGTGTATGTGTGTGTGTGTGTGCCGAAAAGAGTTATCAATTTCTACCTTTTACAGTTTGATTTTGAGATGTTCCTTGAAGATTTCTTCACTGAACATAAGATATTAATACAACTACTTCCAATACATCTAGAAGCAGGTAAATAGATATGAATTCCAAACTGTAGTTTCATATACATTACAAATCCTGAGGAAATGCTGCCTGCATTATAACTCTTTTTTTCTGTAAGACAAATTTCTGTTACTATTTTTTCTTCTTGCTAGATTTGCTCAGTCGTTCTCAGAGAACTGGCGCAAAAAATGCCTCACATTAAAATAGCTACATGCAGGTCCTATCTCCAACACCAATGCGTACTTCCTTGTCATCTGTTTTTACTGGCTCTAGTTTGCAAACTTTGTTGCTCTCTTCCTATGCTTTCGAGGAAAGGTTCAAGTTCCAATCTTGGCTTGCCTCCACATCAACAAGAATTCTGCTTTCTACATCAAGGTAATTTCCACATCTTTATGTATTTATATATGTATGTATGTATGTACACATATATATACATATATATATATATATATATATATATATATATATATATATATATATATATATATATATATATATATATATATATATACATATATATATATGGAGAGAGAGAGAGAGAGAGAGAGAGAGAGAGAGAGCGAGAGAGATACATATATGGGGAGAGAGAGAGAGAGAGAGAGAGAGTCTGGAACTCAGAAGGGATTAAAGTTAAACCCCCCTTTATCAGATATCCTGATTGCCTTCAGGTTAGTCATGAGAACTTTAATCCCACGCCTCACATGCACATCTCAATCATCGGGTGGACTCCTTGATTTTTACCGTTTCTAAGGCCATCCAATTATCTTTTACGCTCACTAATCCTGTAAAATTGTATCCATTTCCCTTTCCACGTTCATTTAGCTTCGTTCTTGCGACAAGCCAACCTCCTGTCATTCTGCTCCATCTTTCTTCCCTATCATCCTCATCCTTCCCCCGTTCCCATTCCTTTATATTCAAAACAAGTCTCATGAGGTTTCTTTGCCCTTTATTTAAATGCAAAAGTCCTCCGTTTGAGTTTTAGTGGAATATAATTATCATGAAAATGATCGCTAATGAAACGTCATCAGAAGACCGAGAAATTAACTGTTTAACCATATGGCTATTTAAAACCTTTGCAGATGTGAAAAGCCAAAGAAAGGGTAGTAGGTGAAAGTGCAAAACTGTAAGCAAGAAAATTCACCATAAACTGAGTGTGGAATCCTGAATTTAAATATACTGAGCAGAGGAGATACTTCATAGAACTAGCAGGAAGGTACAAGGAGTGTGAATCATTTAATTCCTGGTACAGGTATTACCTATTAGATATAATTGATGATTGTAGGATGAAAGAACAGATTGCTAATATAACAGGTTATGTTACGAAGGAACTGGATTTGTTCTGAAGATTGGGAAGCAGTGTTGCCACATTGATAATTTATCGTACATGTACGATAAAAACTGCCTTGGACGATGTAATAATTTTCCATTATCGTACAGTTTGAGTTATAATTCTAAGGTGTTGATAAGTATATAATTACAAATATAAGTTGACCTCCTGAAACAGACTAATTTCTAAAAAAATAAAAAAATAAAAAAATTATTTCAGAGTCCGTAGTCCGTACAAAACAAAACGGAGTCCGGAGCTCTGGACCTGGACCCCAGCTGTTAACCACCCTCCCTCTGTCACTGGATTATTTGCATCGTTGTCTACATGGCTGAGGCAAACAGTGATGATAATGAAAATTAGCAACCCCAGTTACCCCACGAAAAAGAAAGGTAATTTTACTGGTGCAAGTTATAGGCTTAATGGTTTAGGGTTTCCAGGTTTGGGCACAAATCTATAAATATAATTTGAGATTCAAACCTGGGATTTCTCAGGTAATATAGAATTACAATATATAGTTTTCCAGAATAAATAATCATCACAGTTATTCCAGAACATCAGAGAACATGAATTTGATTTGGAAGAAGATTCTTAAAGATATACTTTACAATTATTATTGTTATTAATTTCTTTATCATGGGATAAGTATCAGTACCAGTCATGTTTAATTATATATATTTATTTTAAAATACTACTCAGTGATGCTATTTTGATTTTCGATGTTTTAGGGGTGTTTAAAGATATGGTCTTCAACTCACATATCTTCGTGTTAATTGTTACACTTTAGTTTACATTATGGAAAGAAGTGACGTTTAAGTTATATACTTTTTTTACCACAGTGATAATACAATATAGAATAATTTGTTCATAACAATTGTCTAACATTAACTAATTATTCAAATTCCATTTTTTCGTTTTTGTGAGAGAAATGTTTCATTTGTATTTTTTTCTTATGTAAATTGCAAGATTTTAATGAATCATGCATATATTCATTATTTTGTCGAATTATAAAATGTGTTAAATATGTTGTCAGATAATAATTACGATAAATTTACAATTTTAATACGATATTTTACTGAAAACCCCATAATTTTGAGGAGCCAATACGATAATTCCAATCCGAGAAACAACAACACTGTTGGGAAGTCTTGAAGTGTCCATGGAAGCCAAGAAATCATAAATGAAGACTTGTGTCAGTTCACCATTAGGAAAGTGACTCGTGCATGATAAAAATGAATAAACTAAAAGAAGAAGCTAAATGGATTATAACTTCGTGGATAAAGGCAATGCGTGGAATCAATAAATTAAAAGTCAATATACAAGTAAAATGCTAAAGATTGATCTGAGAGAGAGAGATGCAATTAGAGAGAGAGAGAAAGTTTGATATAGTTAAAAAATGGGTCTTTGACAAGCGTACGTTAGGTCTTCATGGCTGTACACTATCGTTTTGGATGAAATTAACGTTTATACTAAAGGACTACAGTCTGATGATGCAAAGTTGTTATTATCTGGGTCATGAATGGCAAAGATGTTTGCAGATTTAATTTACAATGAAGAGAAACAGCCCAGATTGGGTAGGACTGAAAGGTCCTTTGCAAAGAGTAAATTAACTGTAGACATGCGTGTGTTTGATATACTGGTGAAATATGTAAAAATTGATCTGCGAATATGCAGTTAGTTTTTCCTTTGTTTTGAAAATCACTAATGACCTTCTATTTTAACTATATATCTATACAGATGCAACTAATTATCACTGGCCACAGGCAATTCACTTTAATTTACAATTGACAGAAACTTCCCATTTTAACTGTAGACATGGTTATATAATATGAATCATGCCCAAAAATTTCGACCATTGACTTTGAGATCACTAATGACCTTCCTTTCTAAATCCTACTATCAGAACTCTATCGCTCATGAATCGATTATATATATTTTTTGAAGGTGTATTTAGCCATCCTTGTTTCCCCGTCTTGTATTTCCGGACTCAAACGGTTTTGCAGCTTGGATTCTGTTGTGAGATAAAAGAATTAATGCTTCTCTCGAATTTAGATCTTTCTCTGAAGTATTCTTTGTTTCTTGGACCAGAAACAACGGATCCTTAGCAGTTCTAATACATTTAAAAAGAAAGATATTTAATTCCTATAAATAAAAGATCCATCGCAGAAATGTTTGTGTTAGAAACATTAATACACACATTTCTATCTTAAGTTCCTGACAAGCGAGTGAATGTCAGATTAAACAGATGCAAATACTCCTTTGAGATTTTTTTTTATAATTATCATATAATGACGAATGAATGACTAATTAAAAAATGACGCCCTTCATAATGGCGTGGGAATTCAAATAATTTCATGAAACGAATTTGATAACACGAAAGAATTTCTGGAAAAAGCTAAATCTTTATTTAGTGCTGCTCATTTGCATATGAAAGTCACAGCATACTTAACTGAAATGAATTTCGTTATAATTATTGACCTTAAAATCGAATACTAATTTATATATAGATATATATATATATATATATATATATATATATATATATATATATATATATATATATATATATATATATATATATACATACATATACATATAATATCATTTATTTAAAAGAAACATCACTGGATCAAATTAGTAAGAAAAGAAGATATGAATATAAGAATCTTTGTAAAATCAATCAATGAGGGACGAATAGATGGAGCAAAGTCCAGTCTTTTATATTTTCTCATCAATATGATCACTTTGTGTCTGCCAATAAAATAAGAACTATCACTATATAAATGATTTAAAGAGGTAGAATTGACATCACTAACTGGTGAACAAATCTATTCTTTGTTGTATACTTATCAGGTGCCTTATCGACAGTTCCCCTTATCTTCTGTCGTTTTCCTTTTCATTTAATCGTGTTTCTTTATCTCTGATCTCATCATATGATAAAAACGCTTCGTAATTAATTAAACAGGGGGACCAAACAACACTGGGTACTGGAATGTCCTAGGGTTTTATAAAAAGGTTTTATAAGATTACGTTTTTCTGTGGTTGTTCAAATGATTATCTTTCAGAAGATTAGCTTTTATAAGATTTCCTCGTTGAAAAAACTCCCAACTAGATGTCAATGAAAAGCATGTGAAGCAATGTGGATAAAATGTTAATTTTTATAGCCATTGTTTTTACGGCTTTAAATTAAACTCTTTATCTATATTGCTTCATCGTGCCTTCTAACTGACATCTAGTTGGGAGTTTTTTCACGCGGAAATCCGCTCCTTACATCAATATTTTACAAGTAATCATTTCCCCAACACACTTTTTCACAGGTAAGTTTTCAAACTTCTTAGTAACGTTTTTATTCCAAAAGTCTCCTTACCTAATGTGCCTAAGCTTCCGTTTTATGCAAATGTACCTTTGATCCATGACCAAAATTTCTATGATGCACCAAGAAAACTCATATTTAATTATATACCAGCTATTAAATTTAATATCATCCCGACAAATCCACTTACTTTGGGTAGTTTGTTTAAATTCAAAGATAAACTTGGCCATTTGATGACCTCATGTGTTGTGTACAAGTTCAATTGCCCCAGATGTAATCTAGGGACCTACGTGGGATCCACGCAGAGGTTACTAAAGGTCAGAATTGATTGCCATAAGGGCGTTAGTTATCGAACTGGTAACAAACTTGTTAATCTTGAATCTTCCAACATCAGGCAACACGCCAATAAATGCAAACATAACATACAATACAAAGATTTTGAAATATTGGGACGGGCACCGAATGGCAAACTATTGACAATCCAGGAGTCATTGTTTATTAAACAACTAGTTTCCCAACGGACCACTTAGCAGTCTTCCTCGACAACTCTTTACCTCACGTGAGCTGTTGCCTTTTGTCATTTCTGGTTTGTTCCTTATGACTTTCGCCCTTCCTTCCTCTCTTGATGGTTGGTCCTGCTACAACTAGTTTTTAATTTTGCTATATATAATGTATTATGTTTTGTATTTGTATTTTAGCGCTTTTAATGTTAATTTTATTGTTTTTATCTTTATAGCTTGAAATGAAACCTTTGTGTTTGAAACATTGCAATAAATGTATTTTATGGACCACCTGAGATGCACCTCCTCCTTCAACCCGTCTTCTATTGTTCAGTTACAGTAACCACCACATCTTAGAACGTTTTATATATATATATATATATATATATATATATATATATATATATATATATATATATATATATATATATATATATATACACTTGTTATGGTAGCTTAGTTGACTTCAATTGAGCCTCATAATGTACTGGTCCCTAGTTGAAGCCCGCTATTTGTATTAGCAGGTATTACTGGAAAAACATGAATTTTCCGTACATTTTTAAAGCAGGGTTGGGTTTTTCCTAAGTCATCGGGAGTCACTGCTGTGTTTTTCTAGCTTGGGCCAAGAGGAAATTGGGCACTTGTCAATTGTCTATATGCTAAGTCTTCAATGACTTTGTACGCCATCATAATGGTTTGTCCCTTGCCTTTGCCGCTTCATGGGAGAATGACCTTGCTATTTGCGGGTTTATATATGAACCCAAGTGCCCTTTAGCTTTTTACACTAGGTGCTCAGTTGTGTAAGGTATGTTATCCTCTGCATATGAAAATTAAAGTGATAGATACAGTTATAGATATGTTTCAGAATGATTTAGCTTTTTAATGTTACTGGATCTCTGTAAGATTAAACAAGGAAGGAAAAGGGGTTAGAGTAATGGAAAAATTAAAAGGGTACATGAAAAACTAGCAGATATAAAGAAAAAAAACATTAAATAAGAATGCATGTGTTCACCAAAGGAAAAGTATAAGAAGAGTTTTAAACCATGTCCATAGGAACAAATAAACTAAACGTTGTTTAAAGTAGTTCAACAATAAAAAAAAATAAATAAATGGCCCCTGCTGGAAACTGAAAACAGTCTGCCGTTTATATGGCTCGAATGTTTTGCTTATATGTAAAATTCTTTATCTTTCGTTACCATTTTTCATGAAATAGAAGAACATCACTCGATCCTTTTAATTGTGAAAAATCAAAATGCAAATATTTACCTAGAATATTCAGGCACGTTATATAAATTCGGAGGGCGTATGGGTGCAGCTCATGAATACTTTGAAAGTTTGGATTTTTAGTACATTTGCTGTTTACATTCTACTTAGGAACCTATATAGAAAGGCAGATATCATGACTGTGCTCAAACAGTGCAAGTCTGTTATGCCAGATGATATCGGTGATAAAAATATTCCCACTAATTATTAAACCTAGAAATGTTATTATAAACAAATACAAAATTAAGCGACGATTTCCGCTTAAAAAGGCTCTCTTAATCTTGTTTACCACTTTCCAAAGCAAATACTTAATAGATTTATGATAAAAAAAACTCTTCATGCCTTGTTTTCTCGCTGCAATAATATTCAGTCTCATTACGACAAACAAACGCTTGGTTTTCTCCCTCCTAGAAAAAAACATCTGTAGTTTTATAGCTGGTGAAAATTCATCCAGTCAAAAGATGCAGTTCCTAAGATTTATCAGTTACCGAAACAATTTCCCAGCCGTTGATAAACAAGCACGAAGACTAAGTCACGGGATTTCAGCTTAATATAGACATTAAAATACATTCTTGACGTACAATCGCTGAGAATCACGGAGCAATCGTCGCAAAAGAATCTATTTCATTACATTTCTACCGTCACTTCTTTCACAAAGACAAGATTCGATGTAAATGACTTCGAACTAATGACATTTTTTTGTTTTTAAAGATAAAAAGCGAATTATTTTCGTACTGTACATTTATAAGAGATTAAATCTTTTTATATTTTTTCTGGAAATAGTCACAAAGATAATCTTTCACCTGATCAAAATAGCAGTCACTGAATTATTTCTAAAAGATTGAATATTTAAGTAAAAAGTACCTTATGCAACAATGTAGTGAGTTTTATGTTTGTCTCTTTTGTAGTTTTTGTTCTTGATGAGAGTATAATCTGGTTGTATGTTTATGATGTATCATAAACTTGCATTATATATCAGAGAAAAAATTCAACTATTATTTACAGAACCACATTCTCCTTCCATTATGCAACCGCCAAGAACTTTTGCTTCCTTTTCAGTCATTGCTAATCGCGTGTGTTATTTCAGTGGTGGAACATTTCAGTTTTCAAGATCACAGGTGAAAAAACACCAGGATTCTGTAACTAGAATGAGGACCTTACAAGTAAGAAATAAATTGTCCCTTCCCCTTCTTTTTAGAAGAGAACATTACTCAAACAATTGCAGTAATAAATAGATAAGAGAAACACTGATCTATTCACTAATAAATGGGTATTATTTTTACAACTGTTCAGTAACTGCACAGCGCTGAATACAAAATATCGAGGTGATGTTAGTAGTGCTGGTAGAAATCTTTCGTTGGTGTTGTACTTTCGAACTCTCTTTCGTAGATACCATCCGGATTCCGCTTTATATTTTTGCCTGTTCCTTAATGCGCGCAAAGAAGATTTACCGGCTAATATCGGTTAAAATTTGGGCTCGAACAGTAGAGTGGCTTTATATTTTATAAATCTTAAAGGAAAATTCTAAATGTTCGGACCTACCAGTTTGTTCATTGAATAAGAATTGCTTCGTTAACCAATAGTTTTAAGAGTTATCTGAATACAATCTCTTAATCTGCTAAGTGGTAATGTTCCTTTGTGATGATATAAAAATGATTGGTAGAATGACATGTAACTCTGGTAGCAACTCCCGCATATGAAAATGTATAGAATGGTGCAATATAGTTCGAGAAATACATTTCCCCACATGGACATTGTCATCTGTTTTATCACACAAAAAATCAGCGGTAAAGCTCCTCTTTAAGCATTTTTGTTGTTCACAAATATTCCAACGAAATTTTTGCAGTCATAACTGAATCAATGCAGTTAATTTACATTCTGAGACCATAATACTGATCTTGCGTAAAAAGTCCCACAAGCCTATGGAAATAATACAATTAAGTAAATTTAAGATTATTTAACAAAATAAAATTATTAATCAAAGTCTTCCATTCGAAGATAGCAAAACCTCATATCTCTGCTATATTCCTTGCATTAAATGACAGACGGCTCAAAAGTTCCTGAAAGCTGAACGTGATATTTTCCTAGGCTTCAGTTCTAAGCGAGAGACATTTGGACTTTCGCGTCAAGTATATTTACGATCATCGTAGAAAAATTACAGATGATGGTGCTGGTCACTGGTCCAGTGAATATTGCAAGACATATCGAATGTTTAAATACAAGAAACAGTGGAGGGTGTCTTGCACGCCCCCGTATGCATTAAGCAGAATATTCCCGTGCTGAAATATGACTTGGAAAAATTTAGACAATTTTGTGTGATAGATGTAAGATGTTCAAACCGCAAAAATGGACCAAGGTAATAGCGAAGAACTCTGTACTTTTTTAGTGATTCCGTGAAGATTACGTAGAAACTTCTTCCACTCACCTGTTTAAGAGCTACAAATGTGGTTCCTTGCGGAAATCAGTTCTTTCAAGCAATCCTAAGAATGTGACAGACTAAATAGATGACTGTAGGCAATGTCATCACTATTCCCAGCTGAGTTCAGTAGCTTCTTTCTCCACGAACTGTGGAACTCCTTAACCTGAAGCTTCCTACACTAAACGATAAGAAAAAAAAGCTGAAGAACTACAGCAGCCACATGAAGAATATAAAAAAAAAATACGCAGTAGAAAGAAAGAATAGCAGGGAAGAAAGACATACTGCACAGAATATGGAAGACGATAGACAGGAACCTCAAATAGCTCGGAAAAATCCTAAGGAGCTCAGGAGGTACTGACACAATGTCCAATCATCCGAATCAAAATGAACCCAACTAGCTATTACGTAAAGTTGAAATACTGTTAATGCTCGTATATTAAAATTGCTTCTACTAATGTGTCCCTGAGCATATTAGACTTATCAAGCAAAATTCTTGTTCAAGCATTTTGGGACATACTTCAAGTAAGAGAAACAGGACCAGCGAGCGCTTATGTTTTTTTCTAATTGCCATATTAAACCCAGCGCCCAGCAATACTCTGATGCTATTTGAATACGGAAGGTAAATGACATCCAGAATATGTGCGATAAGACAGCATTGTGCTTATTACTTCTGTAAGTTGATATTTTAGCCGTCACTCGTTTTCATCATATATATTTTCCCTTGTGAACTCTGAATAATTGTTTTATAATTTGACATCCCTTTGAAATCCTGGTATAAATTTAATATTTCAACATATTTCGCCCTTTCTAGAATTTCCTGTTCTTAAATTTAAAAGGAAGGAATATACGATTACGATTAATAATTAACCTTAACTATAATAGATAACATCCTACAAACATTTCTATATAAATTTAGGGATCGAAGACTATGTCGTTTGATGAATTAATTATTTATTACTATTTGACTGACATTACAATATACAAAGATAAACCCTTGAATATAACTATTATTGATAATTTCGCTACCAATCACAAATATCAGATTAATCAGAAACTCTAAATATCAAGCATAGAATTTCAGCTATAATACTCTTTGCTGATAAACTAAATGTCCTTAGTGACACTTATAATGAACCCTACCTAATAATCATATATATATATATATATATATATATATATATATATATATATATATATATATATATATATATATATATATATATATATATATATATATATATATATATATATATATATATATATATATATATATATATATACATGTGTGTGTGTGTATGTGTGTGTGTGTGTGCATGTATATATATATATATATATATATATATATATATATATATATATATATATATATATATATATATATATATATATATATATATATATATATATATATATATATATATATATATATATATATATATATATATATATATATATATATATATATATATATATATATGTGTGTGTGTGTGTGTGTGTGTGTGTGTGTGTGTGTGTTGTGTGTGTGTGTGTGTGTGTGTGTGTGCATGTGTGCATGTATATATATATATATATATATATATATATATATATATATATATATATATATATATATATATATATATATATATATATATATATATATACAGGGCCAACACCCTGCTCCAGCTACTCTCAGTCCACTCTAACCAGCATGAGCATGCTTTTCAGAAGTGGTCGGATAATGAGCCTGACACATGGTTCAATCATATAGAAGATCTTTGTAAATTTCTGCACCCAGTGCAACCGAAATATCCATAGTCCTGAACAAGCATGTGGTTGGCAAGAGTTTGGTCGCGCTTCGTGCCTTGACAGCCGCAGAGTATGGGGACTTTGTACTGATCTGAAGGGCTGTCAACAAGGCGTACGAAATTACAACTGAATGTTGGAGACAACCTTGGTGCGGCTCACCTAAGGAAGTAGGTCAGTCCTGGACGGATGGGATCTGTCACAAGAATCGACACTTTAACCGTTGGTTGGAGCCCCTCAGCGTCAAGACACTTGAGGATCTTTATGAGTACCTACAATTGGAAGACCTCTTTTATTATGCTCCAAGCACACTAGCCACATACGTCGAGAAACTCCCACAACCATTGCTGAATGCTGCCAGTTAGCCGATGATTGGGAAACCCATCTTACCCATATAAGCTCTCTAGGCAAGAAAATCACACCCCCAACTTATACCTCATCACAAACCCAACCTAAAAATGGGCTTCCTCCTAAAACTCTTGTTTGCACTCATTGCAAAAAGGAAGGGGCACTTGGAATCCCAGTGCTGCAACGCCATCCCTGATCAACAAGCAAACTCCACAACCTTCACCTGCTCCTAGCAAAAGATTTTAGTAAGATCTTTTGCACTGCATGTAATGTCTATGGGCACTCCTTCCTCTGGAAACATTGCCTAGCAAAACAGCTACTCCCGCCATTGCTCTGGTAGTCATCACTTAATCCCTTGGCCCCCCCGCTCAGGTTCTATATTTGTGGCACCCCATCAAGGTCGCTATCACAATTGCCAAGTCCAAGCATTCAAGGACACTGGCGAGCAAATCTCCCTTATTAAGAAAACAAGGCCCCTTATGGGGCCAAAATTGAAAATCACAAGCTCATCACTGTATGTGAAGCTAATTCTAACAACAGCTTGTCTGAGGATCACTAGCCTCACAGAACTCTGATCTGCACCCTTGCAGTTGCTAAACACATCCCTGGAGGCTATGACCTCCTTCTGGGACAGGACTCCCTGTCTCTACCGAACTCAAGACAACTTAGAGATCCTGACCTCTCACAATCTCCAACAGGCACAGCCTACAGACCTGCCTCAGAAACACTGCCAGTGCCACCTGGGCACCCTGAGCAGCACCAGGCTTCACCTGTCTCGGTAGTGGAGCCCTTACTAAGCCTAATTCCTGTGCCTGGCCCTGCCTTTAGTGCCAGTGCCAGAGCACATTATGTCTCCTCCAGGAGATCCCAAACTTGCCTCAAATTCCTGCCAGTGCCACTAGAGTGCCCTGGAGCAATGCCACACTGTGTCCGTCCTGGATGTTGAGCCAACTTCCAAATGTGTCCTGAACCTGGCCCTGCCATAGTGACAGTGCCAGGCAACACATACATCTCCTTCAGGAGGTCCCAGTCCAGCCCCCTCTCTTCTCCTGGCCTGGCCAGCTTCCAGTGCTGGTAAGAGAGCCACCTGAGGCCCTGAGGTCCCTCCCGGACTCCATCGGCCTCAGCAGAAGCTCGCCCCTGATACAGCCTCGCAACTCATGTTTGAGTTGGTCATCGTAGCCTGAAAGCCCCTCACGCCCATGAAGACTTCTTCTCTTTCCCAGTCCTTGGAAGATAATGTCCAGATGGAAAAATTCATATACCTCAGCTTGTCGCAGAACTTAAGGAACTGTGCTAGCAGATGGTAGAAATTGTTGGCACTGTCCATGATTCAGCTGTTGCAGCAGCTGGAATAAATCGGCACACCAGAACCCTCCTCAGATTTGGCTTCACTGACTCCTCCTGAGAGGGCCAAAGAAGAAAAGTCAAAGGCATAGGATCTCCAGGTAGCACAAGAGCCTCATACTCTCCTGGCACTCATACCCAAATGGTGCCACCTTACTTGAGTAATTTGGCACCCACACCAGAGTCGGATGCCAAGTCACTCCCTTACTCTCCTCTTTGTAACTTGTAAATTACTTCCTTCTTGTAATATTGTAACTTTGTAATGTTTGTCCCAGAGCTAAAAATTATTCCTTATTAATCCCAAATTAACACTCTTGTGGCTTATCCACTAACCTTATGTTATACTCCTTGCTCAGCACACATGCAACTGCACAATGCAATCAGCCAGATCAACTGGTCACTTGTTTGTTGAATACTTATTAAAAGGCAATGGCTGAGTACTGATGTAGATCAGTAAACAGGTCAAACTTGTTCATCTCAGAGAACAGAGTTTGTATTAAACAAATTAAACGCAGCTAAGGACAAGTTGACATGTATAGTTAGGAATCAGTCTGCTTATAATTGCTATAAAAATTTATTAAAAACACTTTATGTAGTACAATTCCTGCAAATTTCATGTTGATGCATTGCAAAGTAATGCAGTTCAAACCTAGAAACATTCTGCTCAAGAAACTAAATGTACATTACTTATATCACTTACAGTAAAAGAGTTTCTGTAGAGTAAATATCTCATGTTAGCTTGAAATCATTCAAATTTAGAGCAGATATATTATCACATTTTACTGCTTTTATATATGAGAAGCAAGGTTGAGAGAGAGAGAGTATCATTTTAATGCCTTGAGCTTTATAGACATTCACGTCTGAAAAGGAATAAAATGTCTTTAGTAGGTGGAGCTGCTATGGACATTCTTGAATTTGAATGTTCGTAATAAGCTCTCAACATATAAAATAATGCATTTTGTGATAGAATTTCAAGTTGGACCACACAGATCGAAAACAGGAGTTGAAGGAAACTCCTAGCCCATTAACGATTCACTGGGCGCCCATAACACTTGGTTCCCTCTTCCTCTCCCAACTTTAAAAACCCTCCATTGTATTCCTCACTGCCAAATCCTTTGTGCTGCTTGCAGAAGTTCATTCTCCAGAGCACAAGCCGAAAACGTGGACATTGGGCATCACCGGATGAGTAACGGGATTCGCCCACGACTGACCTTGCGAGCCAGCCAGCCGGAGAAAAGGCAGGAACCAGAGGCATATAAGGGGTCAGGCCAGTCTGTGACATGCCAGCTACGCCAGACAGACTGCTTGTTGGTTGCCACTTTACCAACCCACCTCCGCCTTCCCACACAGTCTCTTTTTCTGTGCTGAACGGATATGACCCTGCCATAAGACACCTTTATCAAAGACAAGTCTGGCCTTACTCTCAAGACATCTCGTCCAAGGATAAGAAATAGGTGATTGTGTCGCTGTGTACTTGCTTGCTCCCACGTTGCCTCTTCCCCTCATCTACCAACTTTAAGAAGAGTCCTTCAAGATTTGAAATCTGAAGATTAATTCGTTTTATATACATGCACTGCA
>NC_089795.1:7026571-7029071 GCF_040412425.1 Macrobrachium rosenbergii | reverse complement strand
CTCTAACATCTCCTTCCCCTCCCCCCCCCTCCCAGCACATGATCAAAGGTTAATTTAGCTGTGTCCTCCTCCCTTCCCTCCCTCTTCATCTTCTCTCTTCCTTCCCCTCCCCCACCCCATCCCTCTCAGCTCCCCATTTGGAGTATAAGTCAAGTGTCAGTTTAGCTGTGTCCTCCCCATCCCCTTTCCTCTTTCATCCCCCTCCCCCTCCCCTCCCCTCATCCTTCCCAAGCACAGATCAAATGTTAATTTAGCTGTGTCCTCCCCTCCCCTTCCCTCTTCCATCCCCTTCCCCTTCACCCTTCTCTCACTTCCATTCCTCTTCCATCCCTTCCGTCCTCTCCCCTTTCCCCCTCCCTCCCACTTCCCCTTAACCTTCCAGAGCACACGGTCAAGTGTTAATTGTTTCCCTCCCTTCCATCTTCCCTGACCCTCCCCTTCTCTCTTCCATCACATTTCCACCCCTCCCCTCCCTTCAAAACACAAATCAGGTTCCTCCCACCCCTTCCCTCTTCTCCCTCCCCTCCCCCTCCCCCCCTCCCCTCCCCTTCCGGACACACAAGTGTTAATTTAGCTGTTCTCTCCTCCCTTTTCATTTTCCATCCTCTTTCACTTCCCCCTCCCCTCCCTTTCCCCATGCCCTCCCACTTTCTCTCCCCCCTCCCCTCCCACCCTCCCTCCTTCCCCATCCTTCTCTTTTTCCCCCCTCCCATTTCCATCCCCTCCCCCTTCCCCTCCTTTCCTCCCTACCCCATCCCCTTCTTCTTTCCCTCCACCCCTTCCCATTTTCCCCTCCTCCCTCCTACCTCCCTTCTCTCCCCTTCTCCCCCTTCCCTCTCCTTTCATCTCTCCTTTACCCCTCACCTTCCATCTTCCCCTCTTCCCCCTCCCCTCCTCTTCCATCCCTTCCCCTTCCCCTCCCCTTCCATCCCCTTCCCCTACCCTAACCATTTCCCCTTTCCTCCCCCCTCTCCCTCTTCCCTTCCTTCCCTCCCTTCTTCCCCTTCCTCCTTCTCCCCGTAAACGGATATCAGTTTCTTTAACTACAATCATAAATCAGTTAAAATTTCTGTCAAAACTAAAAAATATAAAATAAAAAAATAAAGAAAAATTTTTTAACATGCCTTGATTAAAATGCACTAAAAATATTTTAAAAAATTAGACATTTTACAAAAATAAAATCATTTTAACAAACGAATGTTTTAAACTAAGATATACTTAACTTTTTTTTACAAGCAAGGACATATATTTTTTTGTTTCTTGTAGCATTTCCTTGCATGTTTGGGGCCCATGCTTTTCTTTCTGTAGGCATGATTAGTTGTTAGAAAATCCTGCTGTGTCTCAAAAAATTATTTTTTACTTTTTAGTGCATTTTAATAAAGGCATGTTTTAAATTTTTTTCTTATTATTTTATCCTCTTTCCGAGTGAAAACAGTAAGTGGAATGCGACAGGGATTGATTCTGTGTCCTAAGATCGTTTTTAGCTGTTTATTTTATTTTTATAAAATGGCAATTTGGACAGCTTGAGTTATAAAAGAGGTTTTCATTTCATTTTGCTTGATTCGTTGACAGTCGAGGGCCTCAGGCTTGGTTCACTTTATTCTGTTATCCAGCTCTAAATCTAAGAAAATATTTTTATTTACTTTTAAATTACAAGATAAAACTTCAAAGAAATGGAAACCCTTATTAAATGATCAAACTGTTCTGAAGCAATTAACGAAGAGATTGAAAGCATTGTCTGTGGAGTAGCAAATGCGGAGCCTTTGGGAATGAAGGCTCAAAAAAAAAAAAAAAAAAAGTCTGGACGGCTTTAAAAAATCTCTGATGTCATTTTTCTTTTATCTTTATATTTCATTGCTGATATAACACTAAGTATTAAGGATGTCATATCATCAGAAACTAAGCTATCATCGTACATCGCCTTTATCTTCCTATTAACCTCCTCCCTCCTGTTTTAAAATCCCATTTCAATCTTTCTTAAGATGAAGGCAGGAAAATGGTTCTTCTCTAGTTTTCAGCAAATTCCCCTCCACCAGGAGAAAAAAATGTCTGTAAATATAAATGCAAGAATTGGGCCATCTAAATTAATTTTTTTATTCCCCTTGTAGTAAATTACGTTGCTCTTCTGACAAGAGCACAGTCTCGATTTCTTGGATACATCAGAAATTCAAACACTTCAACTAATGGAATCGTGGAAATATTCTTTTGTGAATGAATATTATAACTCTCCAAAAGCCCTACAAAGTGGGATGATTGAGTTATCCTTAATTAACTGTTAATAAACACAGTTTACCGGTTCGCATATGGGACAAAAGAAGTCCCAATGATTCAAGGTCGACTCAGAAAATGTTTCAGGTAATGGAGTTAAAATTGTAAGGTTCAGTATTAAAATCACTAATGATTTACAATGTTATATATATATATATATATATATATATATATATATATATATATATATATATATATATATATATATATATATATATATATATATATATAT
>NC_089795.1:7019071-7021571 GCF_040412425.1 Macrobrachium rosenbergii | reverse complement strand
TATCAGCGTTGTTGAAAAATGTCATCATTCGTAAAAGTGTAAACGTCAAGTTTAAGCGCATGAATAATAAAATTTCGGTCGAATCTTATTACCCATGTCTGTTGTGATACCCTTCACGTATATTTTAGGTCAGCTATATCATTACAAGCTACAGTTGTACAAACTGAAGCCTCTTGGAGTAATATTATATTCTCCTGATATCTTCTTCCTAATGATAATGTGGCATGATAAGAAATTACTTACTTATGCAACAAGTTCCTCAATCATTCCTACTACTGTGAGATATAAACGGCAGGCATCTGCTTGAGGTGATGGGTTATTCAGTTTGATAAAATTAATGTCTCAGAAACCGTAGAGTGAAACATACAGAGTCTTCCTTAATATGAGAGCGACACACTTGCACTTGCATTCAGGTGATGATATCATGCATTGATCTCTCAGTATTGAGTGCCAGCTAGGTCTGAATTCATGGATGAACATTGCGTGCCAGTGACTATGCTCCCAGCAACAGAGCACTGGCAGCCACAAATATTCAAGATGGCTTCTTCAAAGAACTAGGCAAATGAGAGAATTCCATATAAAATAATGCAGTTGATATATTTATTGGAAAATTACATACGGGCTGAATTCATTCTGTTCTAAAATCACTGGCCTATAATGTAAAAAAATCTTTCCATGGTGGCCTACTAGAATCCAGACATCGCTGTGAGATAAAAGAAAGGCAGGGAGGCTGAAGAAATACAGTGCGAAAGTAACAAGGCCATGTATACAAATATGTAGAGTTGCATTTTACCGTGAAATCAAAAAAGCTACATGTTGTTATGGTCATCCTTTGTTTTTCCCATAATTTTTCAAACCCCACCATCTGCAGTGTAGAGTCAAAAATTCTGCGGCTCACCTAATTTTTACACACCCGCACACACATATACGCTATATGTATATTAGCTGACCAACCCAGCTGCCCAGGAAAACTCTGAAGGACTGAAAATTTTTCCTGCACCTCCTTTTACTGACTGTCCCTTTTGTCCAGAAATTACTTTGCTGACTGTCACTTATCCACATACTACTGTGCCAATTGTCCCATTTATCCAGGTATTACTGTAGACTATCCCTTTTATCTAGAAATTATTGTACTAACCATCTCTTTATCAAATATTACTATACTGGACTACCCGTTTATCTGTATATTACTGTGGCTACTGTCCATGTATCCATATATTACTGTGGTGACTGTCCCAAGTTATCTAGTTGTTACTGTGGCAACTGTCCCTTTTATCAGGTATTACTACTGGCTTTCCCATTTATCCAAGGATTACAGGCTGATTGTCCCTCTAATCCAAGCATCACCGTGGTAACTGTTCCATTTATCCCGTATTACTGTACTAACTGTCCCTTTATCAAGGCATTAATGTAATGACTATCCCATTTATCCAGTTATTGTGGTAACTGTCCATTTGTCCAGGCATTACTGTGGTAATTGTCCCTTTTATCCAGGTATCACTGTGCTCACTGTCATTTTGCCCAGGTATACTTTTGCTGACTGTCCCTTTTATCCAGACATTATTGGTGCCTGTCCTTTTATCCAGGTATCACTGTGGTGACTGTCCCATTTATCCAAATATTACTGTACTGTCTGTCCTTTTTATACAGGTATATGTGGTGATTGTCCCTTTTATCCGGGTATTACTGTGGTGACTGTCCCCAGGTATTACTGTGGTGACTGTCCCATTTGTGCAGGCATACTGTCCTGCCTGTTCATTTTATCAAGGTATTACTGTGCTGACTGTCCCATTTATCCGGTATTACTGTGGTATATGTATTTTTATCCAAGGTACATATGTTTGTGACTGTCCCATTTATCCAGGTATTACTGTGTTGGCTGTCTCATGAATCAGATATTACTGTGATGATGTCCTTTTGTCCAGGTGGTATATACTGTTGTATATATATTTATAGGTATTATATATGTCTGTTCTCTTTATGTGGATTACTGTGCTGACTGTGTGTTTTATATATTGCTGTGCTAACTGTCCATTTTATATAGGTATTACTGTGGTGATATATATAAAACCTCATATATATGTATCACCGGAAAGAAGGGCATTTTCAAATATATTTCTATGGTATCAGTACATGAAAATGATGTCAGATAAATCTACTAGTTTATTTATATATGTTATATAAATATATAGCGAAAGGGTAGGGGGCGGATAAGGGGAAGGGGAGGATATAAATATATTTATACATGCCCTGTTATCTAAGTTATATAAATGATAGAAACATACCAGATATATATATATATATATATATATATATATATATATATATATATATATATATATATATGTGTGTGTGTGTGTGTGTGTGTGTGTGTGTGTGTGTGTGTGTGTGTGTGTGTTTTACATGGCCCCTATCCCAAGTTAAATAGGGCCATCTTTTATTGCTTTACCTGTTTTAAGAACAGAATCAAACATCTTGCTTCCCTTAAGATGTCTCTGGT
>NC_089795.1:6996571-7014071 GCF_040412425.1 Macrobrachium rosenbergii | reverse complement strand
TCATGAAATTTCTTGGTGATTACTTTCAAAACAATATGCGATTACATTTATTAAAAGAATAAAAGGTCTCTCTCTCTCTCTCTCTCTCTCTCTCTCTCTCTCTCTTTAGTGTGCACCCTTTCCAAATCAGCAGTCCGTTATCGCACCCTCAGAATTGGAAAATAGGAAAAAAATATTAAAGAAATGTTAAGAAACAAAATTGATGTGATGTGTATTGATATTTTTTTTTTTTTTCATTCACAAAGCTAGCGTTATTACCAATTTCTTTTTGAGAAAAAAAGTAATATGCGTATAAAGAAATATATATTTGTCTTAATTATTCATATTCATCCTCGCACCCGTTAGGCACCTTCTAGACGAACGGGCGAGTGTCGGGGAAAACATGGTTACTATATCTGATAGTCAACAAAATGACGTTAGTAGCGAGGAAATAAAAAATGCCATATATAAGTATATATTATATAGACTAAAGAAGACAACAATGTGGTGGAGATTGCCGTAATATAGATAATCGTGTTTACCACCTAATAAAGTTACACAGAGGCTGCAAATCCCCAGCCGTCAAAACTACTCAGCTACTGGCTTTTGGGATACGCATCGTCCATGGCTGTGTCGCAAAAACTCCCTCGTCGGAAAAACCAGGTCCCCACCCTCAAAACTATTCAGAACGTAAACGATGATATAAGTAATGCTATAATGATACATATCTATGTCTTCATGGCGAATTGATTAATTGATATTAACTGTTATCAATAAGGGTATTAATATCGCCACTTCAAATATGTTGATAAGCGAATCTCGTCAAGCCCTACATTAACATTACCCCATTGCCCATCACCTTTAATATATATATATACATATATATATATATATATATATATATATATATATATATATATAGTGTTGCTGATTACCACCATATACATACATACAGTACATACATATATATACACACATATATATATATATATTATATACAGTATATACAGTATATATATATATATATATATATATATATATATATATATATATATATATATATATATATATATATATAAATATATAGCTGAGAGGAGTAGGTGGCTGCTATCAACCAAGGCAAACAGGACCAGGCCAGAGGAGAGACGTCCATAATAACGGCATACCTTTATTTGTGCTTACGTTTCAAGACATCTGTCTCATTATCAAAGCTGGAATAAGTAAAATATAAATATAAATCAGACTCATACTTAAAATTACAATCAAAATATAAAAAAAAAAAGTTATACAAAGAAAGACAAAATTAAGAAAGACCGTTACCGTTTGTACGGAGTATAAAAGTATAGTGACTGTAAAAAAGGAATTCCAGGCAAGGGTAAACTCGTCAGGTACAGAGTTGTTGAGGTAGTTTTAGTTTGTTCAATCTTGGTACTAATAGTTTAATAAAGAGATTCAAAGATAGGAGAAGCGAAGAACTGGGGACTTTGGAAAGTATTTTAAAATTTCTATAATCAATTCTGTTTTACATCTTTTGGCCGTGTTCTCGAATATTTGAAAACTCTGGATTGGAATAAATTTGACTCAGTTCTATAGCCCCAGCCCCCTGCTGATAATCAATTCGCCTTTCCCATTGAGCGGCGTGAGGCGCCACGTATTTCCCTGATGACTACATCGAGGCAAGCAAATAAATAGACGATGCTTGATGTCATAGAGGCTAATTTTGTCTTTGTACTGGAATAGCCGTTTCATATTAGAAGATTGACCAGATCAATTTACAATTAATGGCAGGTGCATACTGTTGGATCAGGTTATTCAAAGTGTTGTAAAGACTTATCGTGGATCGCGGGAGACTGGCGAAAAATGTCATCTGCAGAACTGTAATTGTTGTAATTTGGGTATATGTTATCATTAAATTTATTTAATGGTATAAACTCCTTAGTTGCAAATCTTCTAAGAAACTTTTAATATAACTTCCAGTTGGTTTTAGTTTTAATAATGAAATAACTTTTTTATACAAATACTTTCCAGAGACAATTTATTACCCTTCAGACTTTTATACTTTTTAAATAAATTTCTAATGATAAATATATACCTAAATTACAAAAAATACAGTTCCAGATGACATTTTTGGTCTCTATGATCACAAGTCTTTTTCTTTTACTTTTGAATAACCTAATTCAACGGTATGCACCTGCCATTAGTATAAATTATTCCGGTCAATCCTCTTAATATCAAATCGTTATTCAGTACAAAGACAAAATTAGCCCTCTTATGACATCAAGCATCGTCTATTTGTTGCGCACGATGTAGTCAGGGAAATACGTGGGCGCCTCACGCTCCTACTGAAGTGCGAATTGATTGTCATAGGTCAGTTAGCAGAACTGAGTCAAACTATCTAATCAGAGGTTCTCAAATATTCGAACACGTAAATGATATAAAACAGAAATTGATTATAGAAATTTTAAAATACTTTCCAAAGTCCCCAGTTCTTCGCTTCCTATCTTTGAATCTCTTTTTATTAAACTACTAGTACAAGATTGAACAGCAAACTACCTCAACAACTCTGTACCTGACGTACTGGTTTACCAGCCTGGAATTCTTTGTTTATGTCACTCTACTTTATACTCCGTACAAGAGCAGTAACGGTCTTCTTAATTTTGTCTTTCTTTTGTATAACTTTTTATATTTTGATTGTAATTTTAAGTATGAGTCTGATTTTATATTTACTTTACTTATTCAGCTTTGATAATGAGACAGATGTCTTGAAACATAAGCACAAATAAAGTTATGCCGTTATTATGGACGTCTTCCTCTGCCCTTGGTCCTGTTGCCTCAGTTGATAGCAGCCACCTACCCTATATGCTCTAAGGAATAAGTGGTATCCATCGTCTTTGGTTCCTGTGTTTGATGGCCCTTCTTCTGTATTTGGCGTTTCTTCATGTGCTTCTGGCTGTCTTGTGTATGTATGTATGTCCGTACTCTATGCCGTTATCATGTATGTTTTCATCATTTCATTCGCGACCGTTACTCATACCGTATTGAACTCTGCAGAACCCGCTTGAGATATATGTATCGTATGAAAAGAAAGCCAAAGCTGGATATATACTTTCCTGTTTTGTAAAATGAACTATGTCATTCCAAATTTTATCAAATTTAAATTGTATAAAATAGCTTCGGCTGTACCATACGTGCCGTTTTAATCAACAACATAATTCATCAACAAATAATCAATCAGAGCAAAAACAATTTAATTAAGATATTATCCTGTAATTATCAAACTTAAATGCCACAGGAATCCTTACCTCAAAATTAACATTTTTAGTTACTGCTGTTTTAAGATGTTATTCAATAAATCATATTTCTGCCTTTGTTCAACAGTCCAGAGGTACTCACAAAATGAATGGATTTGAACTGAGTTTGTTCATAATTTTCCCCAAACTTCAAAACATTAACACTACTATTTTAAAATTTAACAAAACAAATTGTCTCCAGTTCATGAAAATTTCTTGTTGTCGTTTATCTTGGGATCTGTTTACCTTGCTTTAAACCTGTCTGCATATAAGTTTTCGGTTCTTTGAAAATGTTATTTCTCTAGACTTGTAAGTTCTCAACTGGTTTCCAAAACGGAAGAATTCCTTGGAACTGAACAACCTTAAACTGAAAAACGTTTAATAACCTTGCAGATGGACTCCATTCTTTAGAAGAAGTTTACAAATCTGAAAAACCTAGGGAAGAATGAAAGTATAACTATAACAAAATATATATAAAGGTAATGTATGTTGATGAACAGAACTAATGTACATACAAAAGTTGTATATTCATAAGTGATGAATCTAAATTCATATATTATATGACCCTAATTTCTCCACAATCTTTAAAATGGGGACAGGGTTAATATATTCTTGAAACAATATATATATATATCAGAAGGTTATTGATAATGATATATATATATACATAATCTTTATATATATATATATATATATATCATATGGAACTTTGTATGGTTTACCTAATATACATATATATATCAATGCTGGCTTACCCATACGACCTGTTCTGACTTCTGTGTGTGTATATATATATAAATTATATATTTGTATATCCCCTCTTTTATCGAATCTAACTATATGATTACTCTGTACAGAACTATTATAATTCAAATAACAATATTTTATATACAAGACTCAGATTTATACATAGTTATCTGGATGTGGAATCATTGTTCTACTAATGTATATATGGATAGAACAATTGATATAATTCTTATATATATATATATATATAACACTATGTTTAATATTTAACCATTTATATAAACTTTACAATCTGGCAGTGCCCCAGGACACTACCTTCATAAGTCTATAAAGTTTCAACTTGTCAAGCAACAAGTTGAATCTCCCCACCATCCCCTCCGTGACATTTTCCCTCTATCTTGCATAGGCACTCTATTTCGTTTTTTCTGGACAATTTGAGGCCTCTCTTCTCTTCTCTTCTCTTCTCTGTCTCATATCATCTGTCCATCCCCCTCTTGGCCTTCTCTTTCTTCCTACTAACACTTCCAACTGTAATTCCTCTCATAAACTTGTATCTTCTATTGGTTCAAATTGAGCCAGATCATCCCTAAAACATTACCCTTTCCATCTTTTAGTTGCAAAACCTTATACCACGCCTATGCATTTCCTCTTTTCTCTTCTCAAAATTTGAATTCTTCTTATTCGACAAATAATGCATAAACAGCTCTCTTTAAATTAACCTACTGTCTTCCCACTTCACTTTCATAAAGGAGACCTTAGTTCAACAATCCTTTCATACATTCCATTTTGGCATCCATGGACTCTCAAGTTTCTTCAAATCTTTTGCACACTCCTGCTTGTTTTCTTGCTCCACCTGCTCTGTGACTGCTCTCTGCTCTCATCCTACCATCATCCAAAAATATTTACTCTTCAAATGAATTTCTCTCTCTCTCTCTCTCTCTCTCTCTCTCTCTCTCTCTCTCTCTCTCTTTGAATAACTTTTTCTATAATGCTCTCCCAGGCCCGGAATTACAATAGGTGCAGTATTTCTTGCTGGCCCTACCATCTGGAAGATGAGCGTCAACTCGAGCATCACAACACAAAATTTATGGTATTTGTGTTTGCAAACTTTAGTAAAATTCAGGTGTTAACGAGTTTTGCCAAAGAAAAAAAATCCTGGGGCTTTAAACCCCTTTTTTTTTTTGAATGGCTGTTTTCTTGGACTTTGTTTACACGCTTGCAGACGATTCTCAAATAAATAGTTTTTTACTCACTCGGAATGTATACTGTATTTAGTTGCCAGTTATTAATGTGTTCAGCTATAGGTGAAAACTTATTAATATAAACTGTTATTGTAATACTAAGATTATGAGACCACCTAAGTAAAGAGTGCTGTGGAAGTTTTTTCTTTTGCATAAGTCATTTTTATTATTTTACTCTTATACTCCTTTCTTATTTCCCTAGCAGTCTTCAACGTAATTTATAGTCTCTTTCTTATTTTTAACTTGTTTTGTAACATTTAAAAAAGAAAATTTTGCCCTCAGTTACTAAACTTTTTAGCTTATAAAAATTGGTAGAAAATGTTTACGATACAGAAAGACAAGATTTGATGCGACAGTCATTTTGGGTAATCATCTAACAGGTTCAAACATTCTCCCAGCAGCATATTTTAGAAGATATGTTTATTTTCTGTTGGCCCTATATATATATGTGTCATTTTCTTCTCAATTTTTGATAATAGGTTAATTTATATAACTGAGGGTATATAACCATTCCTCTGAGACAATATAATGCACAAATGTACAAAAACTAAGGACATCTTCAAGTTTGGCCGGGCCAGATGTTCAGGTTTTTTTTTCTTTCTTTTTATTCCAGCAGATTTCGTTTATGGTCATTTCTTCACAAGCTTTTGATTCATCCTCTGCTTCCTTTCTTAAATATTTGACATCTCTGGGTAGATCTCAGTTTTGCATGCACAATTAAAATGATATCGTTTGCAGATTAATAAAAGATATTTGTTTAACTGTGATTTCGTTGCTGTTGATATATTATCGTATTTTGGATATACAGGATGGTAAGAAAAATATTCAGTCATTGCTGAATGTCCTTTAACCATTATATTTAGAAGATGTTGTTCACTTGTATATGAACGGGTTAATTACGTTTACAACAACGTTCTTCCGCTATTATTGAAGTAACCCAGTTTCCTACAACAGAACCAACTAAAATTTGATATGGTTAAACCTTCCCTTTTCCGCATTGATTCCAGACTTGCCTCCGACAAATATCCACTTGAGAGTTTCATAATAAGCTAGTATTAAGGTTAAAGGCTCAGAGGTGTCTTTCAAACTTTAATAATTCTTTGTCTCTCTTTGCAAAATCTCTCCAATTTCTCTCTAATTGATCTCGATTTCTCTCCCAGAAATTTTAGTAACCATAACATATTACAGCAATATTTATAATCTGGTTTTTTAAAATGTCACTAATTATTCTCTATTATAAAAATTTAAAAAGAAAATATTATTAAGAATTACTATCTAAAGATTATTGTTATTCTTATTATTACAATTACAGATTAAAAATTCTCCCAAATATTCTTTAATTTTTATTATTAAGATTATTTTAATTAATCTCAGGCTCTTGAATCTTAAATAAATTTTTAAATTTGTCTTTCTTTTGTTTATTTATTTAATTTCTTAACAAAGATTTTAGATTTCCATTGATGGATTTATATTTAAAAAAATTTATATAATTCATAAATTGTATTTAAAAACAATAAATTTGTCTTTTTATTTTTTTATTTTTAACATATTTTTAAAGATTTTCATTTTTGTTGGAATATATTTCTTCCTAACCTAATCTGTTTCTTTCTAAATACTATTTACTCTAAATTTCATCTAACTTGCTTTATAAACTGATAAATTTCAACTACTTGTTCTCATTTTTTATTTGTTTATATTTATAATTTTAGGAAAATAACTGCCGTGTTATTATTATTATTTTTACAATAATTTATTTTTGTACTTTATATATTTTCTATATATATATCTATTATATATATATATATATATATATATATATATATATCATATATATATATATCATTTTATTAACTTAACTTTAAAGAATATTATATAGTGTATAATTTCAGACAGTAATAATATCA
The DNA here is from genome assembly GCF_040412425.1 of Macrobrachium rosenbergii. NCBI lineage: Eukaryota > Metazoa > Arthropoda > Malacostraca > Decapoda > Palaemonidae > Macrobrachium > Macrobrachium rosenbergii. The sequence continues at coordinate 7,006,910 of NC_089795.1, read as the reverse complement.
CTGTATTTCTCATTATTTTAGAATTGTATTTGGGAATATTTATTATTTATTTATACATAATAATAATATATATATATTATAGGATTTTAATTTAATATATATATATATATTTATTTTTATTTTATATTTATATATATATATATATATATATATATATATATATATATATATATATATATATATATATATATATATATATATATATATATATATATACATATATATATATATATACATATATATATATATATACTATATATATATACATATATAAATATATATGTATATATATATATATATATATATATATATATATATATATATATATAATATATATTGGGGTGTAAATATCATATATATTTTATATAAATATTATTTCCGCTATATATCGTATATATATATATATATATATATATATATATATATATATATATATATATATATATATATAATATATATATATATATATATATATATATATATATATATATATATATATATATATATATATATATATATATATATATATATATATTTTATATATTTAATATATATATATAATATGAATCCTTGAAAATATATATAATGCATATATAATATATATATATATATATTATATAAATATATATATTTATATATATATATATTTATGTATATATATATTTCTGATATATATATATATATATATATATATATATATATATATATATATATATATATATATATATATATATATATATATATATATATATATATATATATATATATATATATATATATATATATTTATATAATATAAAATATATATATATATATATACTATATATATAGGATATATATACATGTATATATATTATATATATATATATTGATATATATATATATATATATATATTTATATATATATATAATATATATATATATATATATATATATATGATTATATATATATATGTATATATAATATATATATATACATATATATATATATATATATATATATAGTATATATAATATATATATATATATATATATATATATATATATATATATATATATATATATATATAATATATATATATATATATATAAATATATATATATATATATATATATATATATATATATATATATATATATATTATATTATATATATATAAAATATATATTCATATACAAGCCTTATATATGGTTAAATACATATCGTTCAATCTAGTCCTGATATATATTCTTATTATATAAATAATGATATATATGGAGCAAATTTCCACGTTTGATCGGAACTATGACATTTTCAAGCCTTATATATCATATATAATGGGTTTGTATAAATATAAATTCTGATAAATAAACTATGTATTATTTATCTCTATAAAGAAAATTACTATATTATTAAATGTTAAATATTAATTACTTATATATATATATAAATATGGTATATATATATATATATAGAGATATATATATAGATATATATATATATATATATGATATAAATATCCTTGCACCGTGATTCAATACAAAGCGACTGTCTTTTTCTAGTATGACTTTTCTCGCTGTTTAACCCCATTCATAATGATATATTTTTAAATGTTACAAAATGAGATCCGTGGGATGAGAGAGAGAGGGAGACGAATCAGGACTACAAATGTGACCCTAGCAGTAGTTAAAATTCATTAAAAGATGACTTGATTTTCTCCATTCAAAAGAACAATTTGGAAATGAGACTTGAGAAGAAGAGAAACAGAAGATAGATATTAAAGATAGGACAGATATATATTCAGATAATGAAGAGGTGTGTGCATGACTTGCAGACAGATATAACATGTAGATATAAAGCGTTTGTTATAGCTCGTTGCAGGTTGAAAGTATGATGTGCATGGTTGTGGTGGTGGTGTTGAGGTTGATGGTAGTGGTGTAAATTGTTGCAAACTGCCCACTAATTAATTCCAGACCTCATTGAAACCCACTTTATATCGAATACTTCACCGTAATGTAATGAAACAGTCGTTATAGCAAATGCTGAAGGTGCTAAACAAAGAAACGAACGATTTAATGAAGAAATTTATTTAATGATTAAAAGCAAAAACACCTTATATCTTGCATGTCATATTATAATCTACTATGCATGCGTGTATGGGAAAGCTCTCTGGTCTCCTGTTACTACAAAAGAAAATTTCTATTATATAAATGATTGACATAGGTCTTCAATGTTGATTTTATCATAAGTAATTAACAATTATATTAATAATTATCATAAATTATGATAAAATTCACGTAAATTCTGATAAAAAATTATTATTGGGGATTTATTGTTGCAGGTTAAGCATACGTCTGACAATGCCTGGGAAAGCCTGGATGCTCAGGACAAAAATTACCAGTAAATAAAAAGCACTGAAAGAAAACCTGAGAGAGATGGTAAAACGAACATTTCATTTAATTTGTCTGTATAATGGTAAAGCCATGGGTAAGGATTTGATTTTCAGTTATAAACTTCCTGGGGTGACATAGGGACTAAATTTGCCAAATTTTTATATCTCGGCCTGTGTTGTTGCATTGCCAGAAGGAAGGATAATGCATAACTTTAACCTTAAACAAGATAAAACTACAGAGGCAAGATGGCTGCACATATAGGTATGTTTGATGATTGGAGGGTGGATGATAAACATATCAATTTGCAGCCCTCTAGCCTCAGTATTTTAAGACTATATATACAAAAAAGTGCAAACAGAAAAAATGCGGACAGAAACAGTGCGGATGTAAGAAAGTGCGGACGGACAGACAAAGGGTTAACACAATAGTTTTTTTACAAACTAAAATAAATACTATTCTTATAAATAAAAATTACCGTTTAAATATATACTACCATATTATATATATATATATATATATATATATATATATAATACTAATATATACTAATATATAATAATAATAATAATAATATATGCATTTAAATATACATTCACATATATAAATATATATATATATATATATATATATATATATATATATATATATATATATATATATATATATATATATATATATATATATATATATATATATATATATATATATATATATATATATAATATATATATATATATATATATAACATATGGGATTACCAATTTCATAAATAAATTTATATATGTATCAAAGACTAGAAAACATTCTATAAATAAATGAACGGATATTTTCACGCAAATAACCACTAAATAATCTTAAAAATATTTTTAAGATAGATAGCAAGAGAGGCAGCATCTCAAGATTTTCACTGAGGAGATTCTTTCTCTCTCTCTCTATCAAAACATTAATATCGCCATGGAAACTGTCTCAGAATTGATACACATTCTTTAGGAAGAGTTCATTAAATTTTATCAAAACTTGCTTAATAGTTTTTTCATGAAAATGAATGAATAAAGTCTTTATATCCAGCAGTATACAAAAATCTCCTATATGCTTTCTATTAGAATCGTCTTTCAAAACGAAGGTTTTATGACATAGATTTTTCCTAAGCTTCCAAGTGTTTGACAAACATCTCAATAAGAGAAGTTTACTGAAAGTAAAAGAGCGTCTGAAAAAATAAACGAATTCTTTTGTATGTCGCTAAGAGATATACTTGCACAAAGCAAAAATAAAGAGGACTTGTAAATGGAGAGTACATAATTAAATTAAGATTGAAACCGTAAGACGACTTTTGGGATTTTCACTAATAATTTTTCATAGTATTAAAGATTCTTCTTCATAAATTTTTAAATTCAGCCAAACACTGATCCATTCGACCATAGGAAAAGCCATAAATATCACTTGTGAATTCAATTTGCGAACTTACAAACAATTAATTTTGACTAATACTGTCAGAATGGTTAAAGATTCTTTAGGAAGAGTTAACTCACTGGACTTCATAAAAAGTTGTGTTCAAAATCCATATTTAAAAACACTTTTTTATGACAAATTTTCTATGTTCAAATGTTTACACATTCAAAGCACTGAAGTTTGCACTAGCAAAAAACTACTCAATGGGAGTCTATTTCACTAAACCGCTCATCTCTTCGTAAATAGATATGGGCTGGGAGTGCATAATTACATATAACATTGAAACTGTATTACTTTATATTTTAAAACCGATAGTATTCTGTACCATTTTCCCTAAACGTTTAAATTCAACCAATACCTATACACTACTACAAATATGGGCAAACATCACCCCATATCAATTTCACGTTAAATGGGTGTATTACTAAAGGAGAATGCTAAGATGACTGCTTATACTGATTCTAACTACCAGATTAAAACCTATGGGTCCTAATAAACCAATCCTTTTATGACATAAAAGTATATGAATTACATATATATTCATATATATATATATATATATATATATATATATATATATATATATATATATATATATATATATATATATATATATATATATATATATATATATATATATATATATATATATATATATATATATATATATATATATATATATATATATATATACACATATACATATATATATGTATATGTATAAATGACATTGCCCTTCTAGGAATGATTCATCACAAATATATTTCTTATTCTGTTTTCTAACTTTTCTTAATCTCAAGGAATAAACGTAGTTTATAACTTTCTTCTTGTTGACAAATCTGTCAGCTTCTCAAACATAAATATATATTGCAACAGATGTCTTTTATTCATATTTTTAGTGCACATCTGCATCAAGATATCAAATATGTAGCAATATCGAAAGACGATTTTTTTTTTAATTCAGTCTTTTGCACTTAAGGTTTTCAAAATAGTACGCAGAACATAATCTCTTTGTCTGTCTGTCTGTCTCTCTCTCTTCAGTATATAACTCTGTCTTTACGTCTGCCTCTGCAGTTAATTTCACTAATGTTGAATCACCATTCTCTTCGGAATAATTAAAGTAATACATAACTGACGAGTGAATATTTACTTGTCAGTACATTTGGTGAATTTAGTATACAAAATGAGTGAATGTTTACAAACGTCAAAAACAGATTTCTTCATTTATTCATATTCATTGTTAGTACCCACTTCGGTAAATTACATGATATCAATAGGGCCGTTTATGATGAAGAGATTAAAATGGATGTACATTTCTATCAAGCCAGTTAGTACAATTATTTTACGCAGTAATCACTGCTTGTTTATATATTCATTGATATTTATATTTATATTCAATTTGTGATAAAAAATACATTCACGTCACAACAAAACCTGGGTTGTTTTTTTATAAAAATCTAATTATATTGTATTGTATAGGACAAAACAAATCTAAAAAAATCAATGTCATAAAAAATGACTTAAAATTTGCTTATATGTTTGTCCGCTATACAGTCAGTAACTTGCATAAAACTACGGTTTATAACATCTAACAGACGGCGACGTTATCATGTATGACAGCTGTTAGAGTTGAGACCACTAACCCTGAAAGTGATATGTTTAAATGTCTATCGATAATCGTTGATGCTAAACTGTCGCAGCACTTTCTGGGAATAAGAAAAGTTCATCTGTCATCTGCGATGAAACATCCGCATTTTAAGAAGACAAAGACCACTTCATTCTTATTATCTCAATATATATATTAGAATGAAATCTGTTATCTATGATGAAACATCTGCAATTTAAAACAACAAACATTACTCATTTCATTATATATATATATATATATATATATATATATATATATATATATATATATATATATATATATACATATATACATACTGACATACATACATACATATATACATATATACCTATATATATATATATATATGATTTTATATATGTATCCATAATATATGCAAATATATACATATATCTTATTCACTCTAAAAGAAAAAATTACAAAATGAAATGTTGTATATATTATATCATATATATCATAACAGCAACTTCTCTATATAGATATATATATATATAGCTAATGGGATATCTCTCTCTATATGCTTCATATACTCTAAATATTAAAACATACAGGACTGATTTAGATATAGATATTATGCTGAATACTATCCTTATGTATTAATTATATAGAGGAGACTATAACTATATATATGATGCTTGATCATATAGAGATATAGATTTTAGTGATACACTGTATAAGTATTATATTTTATCCAAAATAATATCTGATTTAGCAATGACATTTTTCAAAAGATATTATAAGATATAGTATATCAAGAGTAAAATCAAATCAAAATAAAATCAAATTATTTCCATTTTACAATGGTTATTCTACATACCATATTTTAGAAACATATACAACGTCCATTGACTTATAAGATACCTGATACGTATAATTTTATATATCACAAATCAGACGCGCATGACCAACCCTATTACAAAGAATTCTTATAGTTAAAATATATTTTTAAAAAGCTAAAAAAAAAAAAAATCAACCGTTTAATAATAAGATGAGTCATTATAATTTGAACTTCGAATCTAAACAAATTTTATTATTTATTTTCAAGAAAATATAATTTTAATTTCTTTTGAAAACCTTGACTGGAGCAGTTCTAATATTAATTGGGATGTTGTTCCAAACCCTCGAAACTTAATTGATATTGCTTTAGCTCCCAAATCAGTAGTTGTTCGTCTTTACAAAGAGGTCGTTCGACTGACGAGTAGGTCTTAATCAGATATGACATCGCTATTACAGTGGGGAATTCAAAAGCCAGTCGGGAATTAAATGATTGTAAATTTTATAAAGTAAACAAACAAGGGAAAACCTTGCTGAAGTCAAAAGTTATTTTGGTTTCATATTCATCCAGCTCCCAAATTCTTTCAAAATTGGTGTAGGCATGATTATACTTTCTAGCCCCACAAACGCTATTTTAGCTGTGAAATTTTGGGCTCTCTGAACCCGGTCTATTTGTTCTTTTTGTTGTCATTCCCCAGATTCTGCTGCAGTAGTTGATTATGTCCAAGGCCAACGACTCTATTATTGTTATGCGAGATGTCTTATCTAACCTATCTTTTATGCGGTTGAGAAAGAATAATACACCATTTACTTTTTTATTATGTGGCTGATGTGGTGATCGAATAACATATTTGATCCATAAGTACGCCAAGGTTCTTTACCGTTTGTGATGGCCTGATAGGTGTCTCATCAAAAATTGTATTGTTATATTTGTAGGCAATCTAGATATTAACTGGCGTGATCCTATAAATATACACTGTTTTTTTTTTCTCGTTAACATTTAAGCCATTCACTTGAAAATACTTTTTTGCTTCTCTTAGAGCAACTTCAGTTTGGTTTAGTAAATCTTCGAATTCTCTGATATCGCCAGATATTATTACCTGAGAATCATCTGCGTATTGAATTAAATAGTATTTACTCAGTACTTTTGCCATATCATTAATATAAATCAAAAACAATATAGGTCCTAAGATTGAGCCCTGTGGCACGCCATAACCTACGCTCATTGGAGATGACAAAACTGAATCAATTCTTACTGACTGAACTCGGTCCGTTAAGTAGTCGTTAAACCAGAACTCGCCAATATGCAGTTGTTTACATTGTGTATGAGTATTGGGTGTGAAACACTATCAAAGGCCTTAGAAAGGTCGAGAAGTAGGAGAAGTGATATCTTTTGGTTGTCGATGTTTTTATATATGTATTCATTAACTTTCATAAGCGCTGATTCAGTTGATAACTGTGCTCTAAAACCGTGTTGGCTATTTGACAACAATTTATTACTCTCAAAAATAAAATAAGCTGGCTGGCAATGATTTTTTCTAAGAGTTTTGATACAATTGGGAACAATGAAATGGGACAGTTAATTCCCTACTTCGTCAACATCGCCACTCTTAAATAAAGGAATGACATGAGAGTGTTTCCAAAGTTTTGGGAAGAGACCGGTGACAATGGACTTATTAATGATAATTGTAACATAAAAGACCAGAACAGGAAGAGCATCTTTCAGATACTTATATGGAATGCCATCTGAACCGTACGAATTTGTTTCACGTAGCTCTTTGAATGCTAAAACGACTGTATGAGAGAGAGAGGGGTGATATACATCCCATAGAAAGTCTAAAGCGAAAGTGAAAGATTATAAACAATGCTCTGAAAATATATATATATATATATATATATATATATATATATATATATATATATATATATATATATATATATATATATATATATATATATATATATATATATATATATATATATATTGTATATTTTTTTTTTTTTTTTTTTTATAATAGGACAACTAGTTTATTCGTCAAAGAATTTCCCTTTTTAGTGCTTTTAGTATTTGTTTCTTATATTAACTTTTGACATTTCTCTTTACGTCAGTTTTCTTTTTTGCTTCAAAAGCAAATATTAATGAATATAAAGATTTCACAAAGACATTCAATAGGATTTTTGGGAATTTCACTTACGAGAATTTTATACGATGTAAATTCTACAGCTTACTTTTTATGTTTATACACTATTCCTACCACACTGATTTAGTCTGTAACTCATGGATTATCGGGGTTCAACCGGATGAAAGAGCAAGAGTGCAGAATTTGTCCGAAATAATCTCCTTCATACATGCTAGCATATTTTTCTGGACAAAACTATCTCAGGATAGCTCCACATTTCTGTACACAGAAATTATTTCAGCACCACACTCACTTTGTCAACTCAACAAATAACGCATATACTGGGTTTAAAAAGCTTACTAAGGATAAGACATTGTTAAATACACAAGAAGAATGAACGAAGGACTACAGTATTAAATTGCTTTAATCTGATGAATAATTTTTGGCAACAACAAGTTTCCCATAATAGTGGGGGCCCGAGAAAAGACAAAAGGACAACCATCAATGACAGATGCATACTTTAGCTGCCTCATCGTGGACGAAACCCCTCCCCATAAGCAGGTAATCTCAGCAAAATGCACCTACACACTAAGCCATTCACTTATATCTTTCACGCTGTCACTCTCTTTCTCTCTTCAGGACAGTAGCTGTGCCGCTTTTTTCGTAAAAACAAACTAGGAAGGGTCTTCATGGGATAAACCTAGTGTCAGAGAATCATTTTGAAGGAAAATTAACATCACATGATGCACCTGTAGGATCAATAAGAGCTTCTAAGAAATTTTGAAGGCCTTGCTCATTTCAAACTGCCACAAAGCAAGAAGAAAAAAAAAGCAAGGCAAGAATAGCAGTAATGAATCTAAGAATTTGCACTGGTCAAGCTAGTAAAGAAATACTGTTCACCCAAAACCGTATATTCATACAACAATGAATTACTACTTATAGTTCTTATGTTGAACTAAAAGTGGAGCAGGTAAATGTGATTTTGGGCAAAATTGCTGAGTTGATGACTTAACAGGAAATATGGTATAAATGTTGTCCCAAAGTTACATTTTAAGAGAAAAACGTCAGCCATGAAAAAATCCAGTAAGTTGTCCATTATTCTCAAAAAGTCTTCAAGCTCAAGAAAAAACCTATAAACCATAAAGATTGTTTATTATTTAATATCTATGTTTTATTTTATTGTCTTATCTTACATAGTTTACTCTTTAGTGCATGGGGTGATTAAATACCCAATATTAGAAAAGTCACTGCTCCCAGGCCAACATAAAACAGTCAAAAAGAAGTCGAAGTTAAAGTCACTACTGCTTATAGACTAAAAACTGCAGTTAAAAAGGCGTGGTTGCAGTTTTAGGAGATTATTACCAGAGATGCACATTTAAAGGTTCCTACTGCAAAGGATTGCCAAAGCTGAGGTGGCAGAGAGAATTACCACATTTTGCATTGGGTGTCAAATCCCCACCCTAACTTCCTTGCAGGTAGTGGTGAAAAGTTGGATCTCTGGTGCTTGAAAACCAGAAGCTCTGGGCATATTAAGTTCATTAGGTGTGCAAATTTATGCATCTAGGAGATGGAAAACTCTGTCAACTAACCTAAGTAGATTTACTATGGCAAGTCATGGCACAGAGACATGTAAAAAGAGTGTATGTTGCTCACTACAAAGGCACTCTGGCGACATACTGCTGTGCAACTCAGTATAGGCTTAAATTTTAGCTAAAGGTCAGGCATAATTTAACAAATACTGTCTGATGAGATATCAGAAAACAAAAGACCATCGAAACTGAGTTTACCAATTAACATTGTAGATAGAATTGCAAACGACTATTGACTGTATAACGTTGCTTCAGTATGTCAACTGCGATGAGATTCACGATCCTAACAGAGAGCCGAAGTTCTTATTTAATTTCCTTGCTGTGGGATTGCATTTCTTTTTAAAGAAACATCAAAGTTTCTTTATAGAGGCAGATGGATATAATAT
>NC_089795.1:6951571-6986571 GCF_040412425.1 Macrobrachium rosenbergii | reverse complement strand
TGGGATGCAGCGTCAACTCTATACGGATAAAAGCATTGCTTTCTATGGAAGATTTCTGATAAATCATTAGCCCCCAAATGAGTTGGTATGTGCTTAAAAAAAAACGGCAGAATATAAAAAATGTGGATAAGCGGACAAGTATGTTTGAAGTAGTTGTGATGGCAAAACATTACATAACTGAAGTTGCTAAAAATGAACTGGGACTAAATTTGAATTATCTCTTAAGCAAAATGGATTGTCGTCTGCTAACACCTCCACACTTACGGAGTGTCTCCTTATTTTCAAGAACAATGTTTGGTTTTCAAAATTAAATATCGTGCTTAAAAAAACTAGAAATCTTGACTACTTGTTAGATGAACATTGATTTTACTTGTTCACCATTTTCTGAAAAGATAAAGATGGACCCTGAGATACTGAAAGGTACTTTGAGAGGGATGGATGTTCATAGAATTAGATCGTAGAATCGACTCAATAGCCATATGAATTAGTGTTTACATAATTTTAGATAATGTTTTTAAAGTAAAGTTTACAACAATTTTTTTTAAACCATACTGTAAAGCTATTATATGTTTCTATCTTTTTATCCATAATAAAATAACACTGAGTATTTATTACACCGTATAATAAACATTTGCATGTGAATAATTATGATAACCCTACCTCTGCTCATTTGGAAAATCCTACTCTTGTTATGCCACATCGCCGTTCTTAAACCAAGGCTCATGACCTTTCCTTTACCATGAGTTCTTTCTTTACATAACTGTATAGTTTTACATTTCTCTCTCTCTCTCTCTCTCTCTCTCTCTCTCTCTCTCTCTCTCTCTCTCTCTCTCTCTCTCTCTCTCTCTCTTCGTTTCATGAAAAAAGGTCACTAACGTTTCATTAATCTATCTAATTTACACACCCACTAAATCCTTTCGATAACCATAAATGAATAAGTGCCAGTCTTAGAAACATTATGTTCAGTCTTTGTAAACTGCCAGTTACGTAGACACAGTCATGAAGGTTAATGATCTGTGATGTAACATACCAGCTAGTGATTTTAATCTTCCATTAAATTATTGTGGACAGTTTAAACCAGCCAGTTGATGCTATTACGTTACCACGGATTGCCTTCTCGTTGAAAGAGTCCAACCATTTAATTGAAAATATCCGGCACTGGAGGTAAATGCATACTCCAGAAAAAACATCAATTACCGATGAAGACCAAGTTGCGCACTACAATTTAATAATTAGTAGTTTCAGTCCCGCAGTTATCCGCTGTGTGTTCGCTATGCGACCTGGAACTTTCTCCATGTTTTATCGTACACTGATATGTGACTTTGAAAGAAAACCTTCTCTTATATGAATACTTATTGAAAAACTATTCATTTCACCACATGTTATGCATTAAATTAACCAAGTCTGACTTCTTTTCCATTGTTAATAAAAGATGCAGATTTATTTCAAAATAGGTATGGAAAGCATAATTGTGCAATATATAATATTTATATATATATATATATATATATATATATATATATATATATATATAATATAAATATATATTCTCTGTGTGTGTGTGTGTGTGTATGTACATATATATATATAATATATATATATATAAAAACCATTCATTTCACCAAATGTTATGCATTAAATTATGTGTGTGTCTGTCTGTGTTTTCCATTGTTAACAAAAATATATATTTATTTAAAATAAATAGGAAATATAATATGTATATATATATATATATATATATATATATATATATATATATATATATATATATATATATATATATATATATATATATATATATATATATATATATATATATATATATATATATATATATATATATATATATATATAAACAACTTGCAGTTCGTCCCATAGATGACAAAATTAAGAATTGAGTTCCGGGTGATTTTGTTTAATTGGTAAACATTTCCACAGCATACTGGATACGATAAGAGGGTTTCGGTAAATAAAATCGTTACATAAGAAGATGAAAATCATTTAAACGTGGAACAACCGTTAGGACAAATAAGTGAACACCCTTACAAATTCATTCTTGGCACAAGAAAAGTTTTGGTGAAAATAACACTACCAAGTAAATGTGATTTTATTTCCCAGAAAATCTGATTTCAGCCCTAGTTATAGGGTCGTCAGTATTTCATCATTTTTTCCACCAACAACCACAGAGAAGGAACAGCCACTGGGTTGAAATTCACTCTCTTGACTGACCTTACTTGTAATGCTGATTCTTGAAGACGGGATGTAAATACTTTCATCACCTCCCATTTTTTGTAGATTAGTTACAGTGAACTTTAAGAAGATTTTCAGTTTACAAAACAGTATGGATAAAATAGAATTTTTAAAACAAGTAATCAAAAGATTTATTGTAATTCTAAAGGAGGGTATGAATGGTAGATTTTTTCTAAAAACTTTCTTGTATTTTCATAAGTTAATATAGGAAATACAAGAGGAAAATATGGTGACAGACAGACAGTCAGTTAGAGGCTTTTGGAAGCGTATGTAAGGCATAGAATCGGTGGGGTGTAGGAGGTGTAGGTTCTGGTAACAGAGGCGATATTTATCTGGTGCTTTAGTGATATTTTCTTCCTTGATGAAATTGCAGCTCTGCAACGGGTATGAAGTAATTCTTAAACAGATTAGGTGTGGCATCACCGACAAGTATAGTGGGAGAAACGAAATCCTTGCCTGGCTCTTAGTGATGTCCTTGGGGAATAGCCTGCTAAACTGAATAGTATCAGATTCCCAGTCTAGTATGGCAAATTAAATCTTATGGGTTCTTTTTACACATCAGCAGTTTCCCCAACCCCGCTGAACACGGAAGGTGATGTCCTCCCTTGAAATGTTAGTAAAAGGCTTTAGGATGTCTCTCATCTCCACATGTGCATTGTTTCTCCAGACAAGGTGCAGCCCTGCCTCAGCACCCAGTAAAGTGAACCGGCTGAAGGATTATTGGTGAAGACCTCTACACACAGAAACTGAGATAAGGAATTGAACAACAAAGGTCAGAAGTAAGATCCTGAGAAGGCAGCATGTGTCCTAGTCATACTTGATTAAAAGACAAATATTCAGTGAAGTACAGCTGTATACAGATGGTGATAAGCATGATAATATGAGTAAAATGGAGATATGAATCAGTGAAAGTCAGAAAGGGTTTAAGCCTTTTTGGTCCTTTCTGATTACAGAACAAGCATTACAAAAAGTCATTTATAATAAATTTAAAAATACAGATGATTAAAAAGTATTTACTTATTTCATTTGTACATATTCTATTACCTGAGTTTGAGGCATCTTACTCATTTGATTTATTTGGCTATTACGTTTTGAATATCAGAATACTTTATTGCATCACCCATAGGTTTTCCATTTTGTCTTAAATGTCTGAGTACTTGTCCTTTCATAAGAAAGTATTAGCATCATAAAATGACTGAATGAATAAAAAAAAAACTCTCGAAAATTTTTTTATTTTTTTTCTAATTAAACTGAAATAAATTTTTAGCTAACTGTACTCAAGCTTTTACGAGTAAATAAGCAAATGAAAAAGGCATGGAATTACTAGGGAATACAGTTTGTTATTTTTAATCTCTAAAAAAAGTCATAATTCTTGGCATTAAGGTGATTAAACTTCTTCATTCTCTGCTAGACAAGGCAGGGAAAACATTGTGACTACTCGGATGTATAGAGCTATAAAATGGTTTTCTTTTTTAGATCATTTTATTCCTTGATAATGTCCAGACGTTATACTCAAAGAAATACGCTCGTATTCTTCAAAGACTTGTTCATGTTGAATATAATGTAGATTATCTGAAAAGAAATAGAAACTCTTCTCTTTCTTTTTCTATTAAATTCCCAATTACTTAACCTGATGAAAGAAATCCCTGGGGATATACCTTATCACGGTGTGGTAAGGAAATTCGCAGGGTAGGGAAACGGGATGCGATGGGAGAACAGATGAGAACTGATGACATGAACCAGTGACAGCAGCAAAGAGATAGAGAACAACATAAAACTTCGAAAGTGAGGGACAGAAAAATCGGGCAGGAGGCCATGAACAATATGAGAAATAACCTTAAAAAGGAAGGCTAAAACTGAGGGAATTAGAGCGGAGGCAAAAATGGAAATAAAAAATGCAAATAGAAATAGGAAGATAAAGGAAGCAATATTTTGACATGGTAAACGCAAAAGTGTTCTAAAGAAATTTTATAACAAAAGGTTGTTATTTATTTGTGTTTTTATTAAGGAAAAAAAAAATCTTTACAATAATATCCCAATCAGTCCAGTAACTTTGAAGTTCTCCCTTCAAAAAGAGGAAAAGATAAATTCACTTTCCATTCTGAAGTCAAATAAGGGGAAAATATGTGCATCGTATCAATGTTGGATTCTTTAAATAGATCAAAGAGTGCCGAAGCCATTTGAGAGGAGGCGGCTCAGAGGTATTGGCATTTATTACAGTTAGAATGGATCGTAGGATTAAAGAAAAAAAGCCTGTCACCTATGACAATTGTTATCTTTCTCTTCTTGCTATCGTTTTTTTTTTTTTTTCTAATTTTCGTTTTATCACCTCTCCCGATCAGCATATATATCAAAAGAAAACCGTGATCAAGACTGACAAGTCAACACATCGGAAATTGGAGTTGATCAGCCACCCCTGCTCCCATCATTTTCATTTTCTTTTCCTCTCACTTCTCTTGTTTTCGGATTAAACGCGTGATTTAAATGCGACAAAAAATCTTGTTATCAAAGCCACTTAGGTACTTGACTTTGTGCGGACGCTTGGTTGCATGTTTGCTTGTTATGCAGAGACGGCGATTCTTTGTTTGTTGTACGATATTTTAACTATCCATAATTACTATCTTAACCCCCCACCCCTCTCTCTCTCTCTCTCTCTCTCTCTCTCTCTCTCTCTCTCTCTCTCTCTGTATTACAGAACGGACTATAATTGCTGCAGAAACAGAATATGTCCAAGTGAAAATAAAGAATGTTGATGGCAGCGGGTCTCAAAGGTAAAAAAAAAAAAAAAAAAAAAGTGGGTAAGAAAAATGGAAGCCGAAACTCAAATACTTATGAACAACAAAGTAGAAAATGATCCAAAACGTTGAAGAGAAAAATAAAAACAGTTGATCTTCTAAGCAAAGAGGAAGTCAGATGAAAACAAAATTCAAAAGACAACAATGGTGAAAAAAAGAGCTGCAGAAAATTTCGAACAGATGCGCAAAATAAGAACAGGACCCCGTTGTTGGTTGAAATCAGTACAGCATACCATTTTTTTATCAGTCCTCCTCCCGTAAAGAGAATCGAAAATCGCCGAGAGTAAATAAACTTATAAAATAGGTTGTAAATTCTTGGAGACAGATCAAAGTGAACTTTAGCCCTGAGAGAAGAGAGACTGAGAAGCAATTGTTTGTCGCATAGCAAACGAATCTTTGACGCCTCCGATTTCAAAGGATGAGACAGTTTCGCGCGGTCTTGGGGAATCAGGATGTTGCCGCCTTAAACACGTTTCCTTTTCTCTTTGTTATCGTTCGTTCTCTTTGTATTCTGTTTTCGACACATATTTTTCTCTTTTTATATACTTTTTCACCCTTCTCCTGCTAAGCGTATTAGAGAGAATATTGAAATCAAGGACGTTAAGTGATTTTGGAAATTATGTTTTCATTCTTGTTGTTCTCCATTTGCTTTCTCCTTACATTCTTGTTGTTCCTCTTCTTCTAATGTTATGGCCTTCCTTCTCAACCTAACCAAAATTAACGATCTGGATCAGCTACCATCTCTGTTCCTCATTATATTCCTTATTCGGTCCCTTTGCGAAGTCCTTTTGGTTTGCCTCTTTTATTACATGCTTTTATTTAACTAGACTTCAGCGTCTGTCTGTTTGGGTCAAATCTTGTAACTCAATTTTCGACATGTTCCCTTCGTCCGGTTGACTTGAAATTTTGCATGGTTAGTCAATTCCGGTGACAATACAACCTTGCATGATCAGTAGGTCAGCAGAGGCCTCTAGTGACCGTACAGTGACCTCTCCCAGTATCTCAGGATTTGTATGAAACTTTGGATTTTCACAACTTCTTTGACTCGCTAGAATTTAACTTCTATATAACCCCTCCCCCTTCCTTCTAACATCCCCCTCCCCTCCCCTCCCCCCTCCCCAGCACACGATCAAGTGTTAATTTAGCTGTGTCCTCCCCTTCCCTCTTCCCTCCCTTTCCTCTTCCCCCCCTTCACCTTCTCTCTTTCATCCCTTCCCCCACCCATCCCCTCCCCCTTCCCCTTCTGGAGCATAGATCAAGTGTCAATTTAGCTGTGTCCTCCCTTCCCCCTTTTCCTCTTATAGCCCCCTCCCCCTCCCCCTTCCCAAGCACATGATCAAGTGTTAGTATAGCTGTGTCCTCCCCTCCCCTTCCCTCTTCCATCTCCCTCCCACTCCCCTTCCCTCTTCTACCCCTTTCCCCCTTCCCCTCCCACTTCCCCCTCAACCTTCCAGAGCACACGATCAAGTATTAATTGTTCTCCCCTTCCTTCCATCTTCCTCCCCTTCCATCTTCCCTCCCCTTCCATCTTCCCTCCCCTCCCCTTCTCTCTTCCATCACCTTTCCCATCCCCTCCCCCTCCCCCTTCCGGAGCATGAGATCAAAAG
Source organism: Macrobrachium rosenbergii (assembly GCF_040412425.1). Classification (NCBI taxonomy): domain Eukaryota; kingdom Metazoa; phylum Arthropoda; class Malacostraca; order Decapoda; family Palaemonidae; genus Macrobrachium; species Macrobrachium rosenbergii. Next base: position 6,979,919 of record NC_089795.1, on the reverse strand, counting down.
TTAATTTAAATGTGTAGTCTACCCTCCTCCCTTTCCCTTCTCCATCCCCCTCCCCTCCCCTCCCCCCTCCTCCCCTCTCTTCCCCCTCCCTCCCCTCTCCTCCCCCTTCCAAAGCACACAATCAAGTGCTAATTTAGCTGTGTCCTCCTCCTCTTTCCTCTTCCTCCCCTTCCCTCTTCCCCCTCCCCCTCCTTACCTCTTCCCCTCCCCCTTCCCCTCCCCCTCCCCCCTCTTCCCCTCCCCTTCCTCTCCTCTCCCCTCTTCACCATCCCCCTCTTCCCCCTCCCTTCCTCTTCCCCTCCCCACCTCCTCTCGCTCCCCTCCCTTCCCCTCCCCCCCCTCCCCTCCCTTCCTTCCGGAGCACACAATCAAGTGTTAATTTAGCTGCTCTCCCCTCCCTTTCCATTTTCCATCCCCTCCACTTCCCTTCCCCTCCCCTGCCACCTTCCCCATCCCTTCCCTTCCCTCCCCTTCCCCTCCCATTTCCTCCCCTACCCCTTCCTCCTTCACCCCCTCCCCTTCTTTTTTCCCCACCACCCCTTCCCATTTTCCTCCCCTTCTCTACCTCCTTCCCTCCCGCTTCCCCTTCCCCCTCTTCTTTCAGCTCTCCTCCCCCTCACCCTCTATCTTCCCTCCCCTTCCCCTCCTCTTCCACCCCTTCCCCTTCACCCTACCCCTACCCCCATTTCCCCTTCCCCTCACCTTCTTACTCCCCCTTCCCTCCCTTCCCCCTTCCCTCCTCCTCCCCTGTAAACGGATGTCAGTTTCTTTAACTACAATCATAAATTGGTTACAATTCTGTCAAAACTAAAAAGTATAAAATAAAAACAAAATAAAGAAAAATTTTAAACATGCTTCGATTAAAATGCACTGAATATTAAAATATTAATTTTTGATACACCAGGATTTTCTTACAATTAATCATGCCTACAAAAATAAAAGCGTGGGCCCCAAAAATGCTACAAGAAAGGACATATATTTTTTTGTTTCTTGTAACATTTCCTTCCATGTTTGGGATCCACGCTTTTATTTTTGTAGGCATGATTAATTGTTAGAAAATCTTAGTGTGTCTCAAAAAAATATTTTTACTTTTTAGTGCATTTTAATAAAAGCATGTTTTAAGCTTTTTTTTATCCTCTTTCCGAGTGAAAACAGTAAGTGGAATGCGACAGGGATTGGATTCTGTGTCCTAAAGTTCCTTTTAGCTGTTTATTTTGTTTCTATATAAATGGTAATTTGCGGACAGCCTGAGTTATAAAAAGAGGGGTTTCATTTCATTTTGCTTGATTAATTGACAGTCGAGGGCCTCGGAAGCTTGGTTCACTTTATTCTGTTATCCAGCTCTAAATCTAAGAAAATATTTTTATTTACTTTTAAATTATAAAACTTCAAATAAAATGGAAACCCTTATTAAATGATCAAACTGTTCTGAAGCAATTAATGAAGAGATTGACAGCATTGTTTGTGGAGCAGCAAATGCGGAGCCTTTGGGAATGAAGACTCAAAAAAAAAAAAAAAAAAAAAAAAAAAAGGAACAGTCTGGACGGCTTTAAAAAATCTCTGATGTCATTTTTCTTCTTCCTTCATATTTCATTGCTGATATAACATTAAGTATTAAAGATGTCGTATCTTCATAAACTAAGCTATCATCGTACATCACCTTATCTTCCTATTAACCCCTCCTCCTCGTTTTCATCCCTTTACAATCTTTCTTAATTGTTACCTGCAGCACACACTGGATAGTAGTTACCGAGTGAGTAAAAATGGTGTCAAAGTTTTCAGTAAAATTAGAACCGTTGATTTGGTATTTCTTTCTACCCTATCTCTCTCTTATATATATAATATATATATATATATATATATATATATATATATATATATATATATATATATATATATATATATATATATACATACATTGAAATGGTCATTTTACTTAAATATGGTCATTCATATACACATACACACAGATATATATATATATATATATATATATATATATATATATATATATATATATATATATATATATATATATATATATATATATATATATATATATATATATATATATATATATATATATATATATATATATATATATATATATATATATATATATATATATACATATATATATATATACATATATATATATATATATATATATATATATATATATATATATATATATATATATATATATATATATATATATATATATATATATATATATATATATATATATATATATATATATATATATATATATATATATATATATATATATACTCTGTATATATATATGTGCGTGTGTATGTGTGTGTATGTGTGCATAAAGTATACATGAATGACCATACGATTCAAGTAAAATGCCCATTTCAATGTTACCATAAGGTGAAGGAGGAAAAATGGTTCCTCTGTCCCTTTTCAGCAAATTCCCCTCCACCAGGAGAAACAAATGTCTGTAGGTATAAATGCAAGAATGAATGAGGCCATCAAAAGTAATTCTGCTCTATTCCCCTTGTAGTAAATTACGTTGCTCTTCTGGCAGGTTTCACTGTCTGTGTACATGGATGCACATCAGGTATTCAAACACTTCACCTAATGGAATCGTGGAAATATTCTTTTTGTGAATGAATATTGGGTAACTCTCCAAGGCCCTACAAAATGGTACGATTAAGTTATCCTTAATTAACTGCTGTGAACACAGTTTATCAATTTGCATATGTTGACAAAAGAGACCCCAATGATTCGAGGGCGACCACAAAATGTTTCAGTAATGGAGTTACTGATGGTAAGTGATCCACACACACACACACATATATACACACATATATATATATACACACATATATATATATATATATATATATATATATATATATATATATATATATATATATATATATATATATATATATGTATATATATATATATGTGTGTGTGTGTGTGTGTGTGTGTGTGTGTGTGTGTGTGTGTGTGTGTGTGTGTGTAGTATTTTCCATTTATACCTTGACAACGTTTCAAAACAGCTTCATCATCACAACTAAAATAGAAAAACAATGACAATTAAAATCAGTAGAAATGACCCACTATAAACATTATGATGAAATGAAATTAAGAAACAAAACACAAAAGTATACGACTAAAACTAATCTGATGCCTCAAAATATGGATTCCTTGCTCAAAATGCTGCCTGCTCCAAGGCCTACTTCAAGATGATAGTCATTTCGAACTATTACATTCTTTTGGTGGAACCGAGATGAGTCCCGAGATGACATGTTGGTCAAGCACAACTATGAACCAGTAAAGAGCGCATGGAAGAGCGCATGAGGTAGGGAGCAGAGTCTTTGAACTTAGAAAGAGATCTAATTGTTCTTGGATTCCTGAGAATCTTCTTGTGATTAAGATAATTAATGTATTTCTCAATGATCAGTATCAGCGTTGTTGAAAAATGTCATCATTCGTAAAAGTGTAAACATCAAGTTTAAGCGCATGAATAATAAAATTTCGGTCGAATCTTACTATCCATGTCTGTTGTGATATCCTTCAAGTATATTTTAGGGCAGCTATATCATTACAAGCTATAGCTGTACAAGTTGAAACCTCTTGGAGCAATACTGTATTCTCCTGATATCTTCCTCCTAATGATAATGTGGCATGATAAGAAATGACTGACTTTTGCAACAAGTTCCTCAATCATTCCTACCACTGTGAGATATAAACGGCAAGCATCTGTTATGAGGTGATGGGTTATTCAGTGTAAAAGGTAATATGGTGGCATAAACAGTAAAGAGTGAAAACAAAGTCTTCCTTAATGAGGGAGAGCGAACACACTTGCACTTGCATCCAACTATGATATCATACATTGATCTCTCAGTATTGAGTGCCAGCTACATCTGGTAATTCATGGATGAACAATGCGTACCAGTGACTATGCTCCCAGCAACAGTAGCAACTTGGCAGTACACAAATATTCAAGATGGTTTCTTCAAGGTGAACTAAAGGCAAATGCAGGAGAATTCCATACTAAAATAATGCAGTTGATGTACTTATCGGAAAATTACATACCGACTGAATTCATTCTATTCTAAAATTTACTGGCCTACAATGAAAAAAAATCTTTTCCTTGGTGGCCTACAGATTCCAGACATCGTAGCGAGATAAAAGAAAGGCAGGGAGGCTGAAGAAATACAGTGCGAAAGTAAACAAGGCCATGTATACAAATATGTAGAGCTGCATTTTACTGTGAAATAAAAAAAAACTACATGTTGTTATGGTCGTCCTTTGTTGCTCCCATCAATTTTCAAACCCCACCATCTGCAGTGTAGAGGTCAAAAATTCATTGCAGCTCTCAATTTATACATACACTCACGCACACCCGCACACACAAACACATATACATATATATGTATATTAGCTGACCAACCCAGCGCTGCCCAGGGAAACTCTGAAGGACTTAGAAAAATTTTCCTGCACCTCCTTTTACTGACTGTCCCTTTTGTCCAGAAATTACTTTGCTGACTGTCACTTTTATCCATATACTACTGTGCCGATTGTCCCATTTATCCAGGTATTACTGTGATGACTGTCCCTTTTATCTAGAAATTATTGTACTAACTATCCTTTATCCAAATATTACTATACTGACTGTCCCATTTATCTGTATATTACTGTGGCTACTGTCCCGTGTATCCATATATTACTGTGGTGACTGTCCCAGTTATCTAGTTGTTACTGTGGCAACTGTCCCTTTTATCCAGGTATTACTTTACTGACTTTCCCATTTATCCAAGGATAACTGTGCTGATTGTCCCTCTAACCCAAGCATTACCGTGGTAACTGTTCCATTTATCCATGTATTACTGTACTAACTGTCCCTTTTATCAAGGCATTAATGTAATGAATATCCCATTTATCTAGTTATTACTGTGGTAACTGTCCCATTTGTCCAGGTATTACTGTGGTAAATGTCCCTTTCATCCAGGTATCACTGTGCTCACTGTCATTTTTGCCCAGGTATACTTTGCTGACTGTCCCTTTTATCCAGACATTATTGTGGTGCCTGTCCCTTTTTATCCAGGTATCACTGTGGTGACTGTCCCATTTATCCAAATATTATTGTACTGTCTGTCCTTATTATACAGGCATTACTGTGGTGATTGTCCCTTTTATCCGCGTATTACTGTGGTGACTGTCCCCCAGGTATTACTGTGGTGACTGTCCCATTTGTGCAGGCATTACTGTCCTGTCTGTCCTTTTTATCCAGGTATTACTGTGCTGACTGTCCCTTTTATCCAGTATTACTGTGGTGACTGTCCATTTTATCCAGGTATTACTGTTTGTGACTGTCCCATTTATTCAGGTATTACTGTGGTGGCTGTCTCATGAATCCAGTATTACTGTGCTGACTGTCCCTTTTGTCCAGGTGGTATTACTGTTGTGACTGTCCCATTTATCCAGGTATTACTGTACTGTCTGTTCTCTTTATCCTCTTTATCCAAGGATTACTGTGCTGACTGTCCCTTTTATCCAGGTATTACTATGCTAACTATCCATTTTATCCAGGTATTACTGTGGTGATTGTGTAAACCTCGATGCAGAATTATTAATCACTGGAAAGAAAGGCATTTTCAAGAATATATTTCTATGGTATCGAGTACATGAAATGATGTACGATAAACCTGTAGAGTTTATTTACCACAAGTTATAAAGGGAAGGGGGGTGCCGGATGGGGAAGGGGAAGGAAGGGGAAGGGGGTAGAGGTTTGAAACCTGCCCTATTATCTAAGTTGGGTCAAATGATGGAAACATGCCATATATATATATATATATATATATATATATATATATATATATATATATATATATATATATATATATATATATATATATATATATATATATATATATAAATGTATATATGTATGTATGTTTATATATATATATATATATATATATATATATGTATATATGTGTGTAATATATATATATATATATATATATATATATGTATATATATATATATATATATATATATATATATATATATATATATATATATATGTATGTATATATACATATATATATACATATAAATATACATCTTATTATATACATATTTTAAGATACATATATCAAATATATATCTTATATATATATATATACATATATATATACATATATATATACATACCTATATATATATATATATACATACATATATATATATATATTATATATATATATATTATGATATATATATCATAAACAAAGGCCTATATATTAAACATGATATACAAAACTAGACTTTATCTGCAAATTTAATGAAAGTGATTCAGCATATATATCATACATATATATTTATATATATATAAATGGAAATACTCATATATATATATTCTGATTCATAAACATTACATACCAAATCTAAATAGCAAATACTATATATACTATATGCCCTATATATATATAATATAAAGTATATATATTAATTATTCTATATATATAAACGTCAAATAGTATATAAATATATATATACTATAAATATATATATATATATATATAAACCATATATATATTGAAAGAAACATATCAATATATCAAATATAAATGGTATACAAGTCATTCCTATTCAAAACATAAAAATGAACACTGGATACACATAACATATAAAATATATATATATAATATATATATATATTTCATATATACTACTATATATTTCCAAAAATAATATATATATATAGATTATGTTATATATATATACTATATTTATATATATATATATATATATATATTTTATAGTGGCATATATATATATATATACATATATATATAATATACATATATATAAAAATATATATATATATATATAGTATATATATAGATATATATATATTCTTGAGTATATATATACACTCACACAATCATATCTTCCGGATATGTGACGACCTCGGGTATATATAATGTTCTATATATATATATATCCATGGACTTAAATCATGATCAAATAGCTCTCTGTATCCATACTATAAAATTTTATATGTATATAAATGCATATATATATATATACATATATATATAAATATATATATATATATATATATATATATATATATATATATATATATATATATATATATATATACATACATATATATATATATATATATATATATATATATATATATATATATATATATATATATATATATATATATATATATATATATATATATATATATATATATATATATATATATATATATATATATATATATATATATATATATATATATATATATATATATATATATATATATATATATATATATATATATATATATATATATATATATATATATATATATATATATATATATATATATATATATATATATATATATATGTGTATATATGTATATATATGTATGTGTGTGTGTGTGTGTGTGTGTATGTTACATGGCCCTATCCCCAAGTTAAATAGGGCCATATTTTATTGCTTTACCTGTTTTAAGAACAGGATCAAACATCTTATTCCTTAAGATGTCTCTGGTAGCCGTAGCTCAACCTGGGTCAGTAAATTCCTTCTCCTTTATATACTTCTCTTACTAAATCTATTCTTAAACAAAGGCCTACTGGAATTAAACACTGATATACAAAGCTAGACTTTATCTGCAACTTTAATAAAGTGATTCAGCAAAAGCTACGATCATGATATATATATAGATATATATATATATATATATATGTATATGTGTGTGTGTGTGTATATAAATATATTAAATATATTTTATTAATTCTTGCTTCCTTAAGATGTCTCTGGTATCAGTCCTCTACAAATGGAAAATACTTGATATAAAAGCTACGATCATGAAATGGAGTGAATCCCCTACAAATGACTATAAATTCTGATTCAGAAACATTCAGGTTACCAAATCTAAACCAGCTAATACTAGTGACTAATGCCCTGGTCACCAAATAAAGTAATAAGGTCTTAATTATTCTAGACCACATTAAACGTCAAATAGTATGTAAAGAATATACACCACTTCCAAATATTCGTCCTCACAGGACGAAACCAGAATTCCTGTTGAAAGAAACATATCAATATATTAAATCCTGAAATGGTGTTACAAGTCATTCCTATTCAAAACAGAAAAATGAACACTGGAGACACAGAACAGGAAAATGCATAAGGGAAATATAGCAGGGTTTCACTGCAGCACTACTAGGTCTTTCCAAAAACAATGTCTGTAAAGAGATAAGTGTTCATGAGTCATGGTACTCACTTTCTATGGCGACAAATTACAGATTTTCCAGTGGTGATCTTCCGACACTTCACCAGTAATAAAAACAGACCCAGTCCCAAAAAGCAATCCCCCTGCAAGAGTCTATCCCCAAGATAATATACCGTTCTCGAGTGCAACACACGTACACACTCAGACAATCATCTCTTCCGGAAATGTGACGACCTCGGGTCAATGTTCTATCGTGCTGTCTCCATGGACTTAAATCATGATCAAATAGCTCTCTGTATCCAACTGAGAAAATTTTCAATGTCAACCCCAATGCACCTGCAGTGGAAGCGCCACTAACAGGTCAGCACATAGTTCTCCACTGTTGTCCAAAGGGAACAAGACTTTATATATATATATATATATATATATATATATATATATATATATATATATATATATATATATATATATATATATATATATATATATATATATATATATATATATACAATGGCAGAGTTGGTTACAGCAGCAGCTTCGGACTTTGTAGAGGTCTGTGGCGCGGTTCAAATCCGCAGCCGACTGATCAGAGAGGTGGACACTTTGCTATCCGTGTAGACATCCCGGGATTATGAATGTAATCTACGGATAGGTTTGCTTAAAAAGCAAATGGGTGTTAAAGACTAAATACACACACAAAACAAAGCCATCTTCTAAAAACATAACAAACATCTCACACGTCTTGAACTCTCGACCTACCCGCCCAACAACAACTTGCTGCTGGGAAGAAAGGGCTTTGGGTCTGGTATGATACATGTAACATACGCTACCGGGGTCTAAGCGATGTCAGGCAGGGCAGACGATCGGGACTACATCTACCCCAAAGCAAATCAAAAGTCCTTCAAAGAGATAGGCATCGTGCTTACCCCATACAAAAATGAGAAAAAGCACGTTAAAAAGAATATATATATATATATATATATATATATATATATATATATATATATATATATATATATATATATATATATATATATATATATATATATATATATATATATATTATAACATGCGTAATCAGTCATTACATGTAATGACTGAAATTTCAGTCATCATAATGAACTTATATATATTTGATCCCCAGGAGCTAGTACTAAACACGGCAAAATATATTTGACCCCAGGGACTATATAAACCCGGCGAAACAGTGTATGATACTGTTTCGCCGTGTTTAATACTATCCTGGGGGATCAAATGTCCCCATATATATATATATATGATGAAATTTATCATATATAATGACTGATTATATGTTGACTGTAATATATATATATATATATATATATATATATATATATATATATATATATATATATATATATATATATATATATATATATATATATATATATATATATATATATATATATATATATATATATATATATATATATATATATATATATATATACATATATATATATATATATATATATATATATATATATATATATATATATATATATATCCAGAACCAGTAGGAAATAATGAAAGGCAGCAAGAGGTACCTAGCGCTTTCGTGTATTTTTGATACACCTCATCAGGGTACAATATAAGAATGAAAAACAGCTTCGAAATTTCAAAGGTAAACATAAAAACGGAAAAAAGGTAAAATACAGAACAGCCAAACAGCCTAACCAAGAAGCAAATGGTCCACAGCCAAGAATTACACTTAAAGGATAAATGCTATAAATGGAAATGAAACTACTAAACAGTCTATTACATAGTTACTAAGTTTTCAACAATACATTTCGTAAGCCAGTTATCTATCTTATATTGTCCATTGCTAATATTAAACAGGCTACTTGACTTATGTTTTATTATGCTAGATTCTATAATGTTTCTTTTGATAATATCCCTACAAAATAAAATTTCCTTTGAATTTTTCCAATTAGTTGCATGATCAGAATTGTTCATATGTAAAAAGAGGGCACTCGATGAATTACCTACTCGTACACAATATCTATGTTGATTTAATCTTGACGCCAACAGTTTACCACTTTGGCCAATATACTTTTTATTACAATCTCGACATGGAATTTCATATATGCAACCTGTTTGTAAATGGGGAGAGTTCTTTATCAAAATTGTTCTCACAGACTGAGTGTTACTAAAAACAACATCAACATTGAAAACTTTAAACATTTTTGGCAAAGAGAGAAACCTGTAGTCAAAAGGTAAAACAAGCAAATTACAACTATCAAAAGTTTGCACATGGTCATATGCATAAAATGTGTTCTTAGCCTTTCTTTAAACAGCATCGACTAAAAATGTCAGGTACTTCAATTTGAAAGCAATATCATAAATCTTTATAATCTCGTCTTCTAAAAATTCTGGACAACAAATTCTTAATGCTCTTAAAAACATTGAAGAGAATACAGAGAGTTTAACTTTCAAATGGTGATTCGAGTAAAAGTGAATGTAAGAACATACATTTGTAGGTTTCCTAAAAACTGAAAATTTAAATCTGTTGCCGTGTCTATGCACACTTACATCTAAAAAGGGTAAAACGGAATCTCTCTCTTCCTCAAATGTGAAATTTATAGAGGGAACTAGAGCATTTAATCTAAATAAAAATCGGTTTACATCCTCACGTAACGGCCATACACAAAATATGTCATCGACATACCTAAACCAAAGAACATTCGCCCGTAAAATATTTGATAAAAGTTTCTTTTCGAAAAACTCCATGTAAATGTTGTTTAAAAGCGGCGACAAAGGGTTTCCCATCGCCATACCAAACTTCCATTAAAAGTAAATTTACATTCCTTTATACACAGTCTTAGTAACTCTAAGATGGTGTCAGTTGGCAGAGAAAATTCATAGTTACCCAACTCATCGGCTAAAAAAGTTATCAGATCGTCAACTGGAACTTTAGTGAATAGTGAAATTACATCAAAGCTAACCATTTTAAATTCGTAATTAGTGTTACAGTTTCTGAGACGGTTTACAAAATCCAAATTATTTTTTACTGAAAACCCAGAAAATTTTTCCCAAACGAGGTGACAATTCACTGGCAAGCCACTTTGACAAATTATACGTTGATGACCCAACAGAACTAATAATAGGTCGTACAGGGTTTTTTTGTTTGTGAGTTTTAACAAGTCCATAAAGGTAGGGCAGTGATGCGCGTACAATACAAAATTTCTTAATTAAATCATCTTTTCCCTTAACAATGTTTTAAGTTTTTTATTGAAGCTACTGTTAACTTTCTCTAGCGGATTATGGTTCAGAACTGAATACGTTTCTTGGTCACTTAACAAAACTAACATCTTATTTACATAGACACCTTTATTTATTAACACAAGAGCATTTGATTTATATGCTTTCGTAATGTGTAACGTTTCATCTTTTTTAAGGTTACTGTACGCCTTTAAAAACCTTCCAGGAACATCAGAATAACACTTTAAAGAACATGCACCACAAACAATACCCTTACAAATGTTGAAATCTTCAATAGGCAACGATCCAAATTTTTCTAAATTACAAAATGATTTGGCTATTCCTACCCAGTCCACTTTCTCGTCACAAATACTGAAGTTGATACCATAACCGAGAGCCGCTCTTGTTACTTCATCTAGCACTTTATCCGATAGATTACAAACAAACTGAGGATTTGCATCTTTAGTCCAATCACTGTTCTTGATGAACTGTTTAAGTTTACGATCGAGTTTATTCTTCAGTCGTCGGCACTGGCTTCGTAACTTATGACAACAATAATCGCCTAATTGAGTCTTCCATTCCATGAGGATTGCTTGATTAAAACTGTATCTGTTTGATCTCAGGCTCCTGAAAGCTTGTTCTACATCCAGTTATTTCTATTTCTTTTGTAGTATAAGACAAAGATTCTTCAAATGGTTTACTGGAGAGAGCTGTTTCTTGGATAAAAACGATTTTGCATACACGAAAGATGTCTGCTGCCTTTCATTATTTCCACTGGCTCGTACATTAAATGGCTGTTTACTTGGACAATATTGACACACATACACACACACATCACACATATTTATGGATTTTTCTTATAAATATATATATAAATTAAATATAAATAATCATAAATTTCTTGGTGATTACTATAAATATAATATATATTACATTTATTAAAATTGAATAAAAATGCCCTCTTAACTCTCTCTTCTTCTCTTTCTCTCTCTCTCTCCATAAGATCCAAGCTCTCTCTTGAAGTGGCTGTGATGCCCTTTCCAAATCAACCTGCGTCACCATAATCACAAGGAGGTCACGTCAGAATTGGAAAATAGGAAAAAAATCTTAAGAAACAAAATTGATATGACCTGTGTATTGATATTTTTTTTTTCATTCTGAATAGACTAGCGTTATTACCAATTTCGTTTTGATAAAAAATATATTATTATATATAAATAAATATATATTTGTCTTAATTATTCATATTCATCCTCGCACCCATTAGGCATATTAACTAGTATTTTATGAATTACAAACACAGTAGTAGATGTTTAATTGAGTGTCAGTGGAAAAACATCCCTTGGTTTACTATTATCTGATACGTTTCCTAATTAACAAAACTGTTGACAGATATTCTCAAGACGTGGAAACTTGAAATAAAAAAATGCCATATTCTGGCGTAAACGTGTATATTTATTTTGGACTCCCAAATGGATTAGTTACAACAATGATAATTCAAAGTGGACATTATAAAGAATCGTAATTTCCCAAACTGTGCATTGTCTTTTTAATTAATATTGTTGCCTGTGTCAAGCATTTATTGTATTGTGTGCCGGTCAAAACTCCCATATCTTTATTTTTATGGCTTTTGTTAATAAAGGATTTATTTGACATCGTCCATGTTTCTGAGGATGAGGTTGAAGATGTACTCGTTGGAAAACCAGGACCCCCACTTATTTTGAGCTATCCTGTAAAACTATTCAGAACGTAAACGATTGATATTTTGGGTAATGCTATAATTTCATTTTATTTTATCTTCATTTCTTGAATTGGTTAATTGATTTTGTTAAATTGTTATCAATAAAGTTGTTAATATCGCCACTTCAAATATGTTGATAAGCATCTGTAGAGAGAGAGAGAGAGAGAGAGAGAGAGAGAGAGAAATCAGTCAAGACCCCCAAATAACATTACCCTATCATTTCCCAAGGAACAATTATAACCTTTAACATAATGGTCCTCCTATCCTCTATCGTTTCCAACGTGCTCGGTGCTTAACAAGGACCCAAAATAATTAATATCGTTTCCAGAAATAAAATGAAACGAGGACCAAGTGGTTACATTTCTTTCCAGAAGCATAAATGAAACTTTAACTCCCTCGGTGGTGGCTATCCTCTCTTGTTTCTCACAATTATGAAACTTTAACCAGGACCAAGTGGTGGCCTATCCTCTCGTTTCCAGAAGTACAATTATGAAACTTTAACAGGCCCCTCATGGTGGCACTTTTTTTTCCTGAAGCACAATTTGAAATATAACGAGGACTGGTCGCATTCTAACCATTTCCAGAGGTAACTGAAACTTTAACCCTCATTGGTAGTTGGAACTTCCTCTACCGTTCAGAGCAAGAAGGACATGATCTCTAACCAGCAAGGCTTGGCCTATCCGACATCGTTTCCAGAAGTTTCTTTAACCAGTGGGTGGTGGCCTATCCTTTCATTTCAGTATAAGAACCTTTCATATTCTTCAAATGGTTTAATGGAGAGGCAGTGGTCTATGTTTGTTGGATAAAATTATGAAACTTTAACCAGAGACTGGTGGTGGCCTATCCTCTATCGTTTCCAGAAGGAATAGGTATGAACCTTTAACCAGAACCAGGTGGTGGCGTATCCTCTATCGTTCCCAGAAGAATATGAAATCTTTAACCAGGACCCCTTGTGGTGGCCTATCCTCTATCGTTTCCAGAAGGAACAATTATGAAACTTTATCCAGGTCCCCCAGGTGGTGGCCTATCCTCTATTGTTTCCAGAAGGAATAATTATGAAACTTTAACCTGGACCCCGAAGTGGTGGCCTATCCTATATCGTTTCCAGAAGCACAATTATGAAACTTTAACCAGTACCAAGTGGTGGACTATTCTCTATCGTTTCCAGAAGTACAATTATGAAACTTTAACCAGACCCTGAAGTGGTGGTGTGAAGCACAATGAACCTATATACTATCGTTTCAGAAGCAACAATTATGAAACTTTAACCAGGACACCAGGTGGTGGCCTATCCTCTATCGTTTCCAGAAGCATAATTATGAAACTTTAACCAGGACCTATATCCTATGGTGGTATATATATCCTCTTTCCAGAAGCTGAATTATGAAACTTTAACCAGGACCCCAGTGGTGGCCTAGGTATATATCCTCTATCCTCTGTTTTCCAGAAGCACAATTATGAAACTTTAACCAGGACCCCCAGTGGTGGCCTATCCTCTATCGTTTCCAGAAGCTGAATAATATGAAACTTTAACCAGGACCAACCAGGACCCCAGTGGTGGCCTATCCTATATCGTTTCCAGAAGCATAATTATGAAACTTTAACCAGGACCCTCAGTGGTGGCCTATCCTCTATCGTTTCCAGAAGCACAATTATGAAACTTTAACCAGGACCCCAGTGGTGGCCTATCCTCTATCGTTTCCAGAAGCACAATTATGAAACTTTAACCAGGACCCCCAGTGGTGGCCTATCCTCTATCATTTTCCAGAAGCATAATTATGAAACTTTAACCAGGACCCCCATGGTGGCCTATCCTCTATCGTTTCCAGAAGCACAATTATGAAACTTTAACCAAGACCCCCAAGTGGTGGCCTATCCTCTTTCATTTCCAGAAGCACAATTATGAAACTTTAACCAAGACCCCCAAGTGGTGGCCTATCCTCTATCGTTTCCAGAAGGAACAATTATGAAACTTTAACCAGCAACCCCAGTGGTGGCCTATCCTCCTTGTTTCCTGAAGCACAATATGAAACTTTAACCAGCACCCCAGTGGCAACCCCAGTGGTGGCCTATCCTCTATCATTTCCCTGAAGCACAATTATGAAACTTTAACCAGCACCCCCAGTGGTGGCCTATCCTCTGTCATTTCCAGAAGCACAATTATGAAACTTTAACCAGCACCCCCAGTGGTGGCCTATCCTCTGTCGTTTCCAGAAGCACAATTATGAAACTTTAACCAGCACCCCAGTGGTGGCCTATCCTCCGTTGTTTCCTGAAGCACAATTATGAAACTTTAACCAGCACCCCCCACGGTGGCCTATCCTCTGTCGTTTCCAGAAGCACAATTATGAAACTTTAACCAGCACCCCCAGTGGCGGCCTATCCTCTGTCATTCCCAGAAGTACAATTATGAAACTTTAACCAGCAACCCCCGTGGTGGCCTATCCTCTGTCATTTCCTGAAGCACAATTATGAAACTTTAACCAGCACCCCCAGTGGTGGCCTATCCTCTGTCGTTTCCTGAAGCACAATTATGAAACTTTAACCAGCACCCCCCAGTGGTGGCCTATCCTCTGTCATTTCCAGAAGCACAATTATGAAACTTTAATAGCACCCCCAGTGGTGGCCTATCCTCTATCGTTTCCTGAAGCACAATTATGAAACTTTAACCAGCACCCCCCAGTGGTGGCCTATCCTCTATCATTTCCTGAAGCACAATTATGAAACTTTAACCAGCACAAGGTATGGCCTATCCTCTATCATTTCTATATACAATTTTGAAACTTTAACCAGCACCCCCAGTGGTGGCCTATCCTCTATCATTTCCATAAGCACAATTATGAAACTTTAACCAGCACCCCCAGTGGTGGCCTATCCTCTATCGTTTCCTGAAGCACAATTATGAAACTTTAACCAGCACCCCCAGTGGTGGCCTATCCTCTGTCGTTTCCTGAAGCACAATTATGAAACTTTAACCAGCACCCCCCAGTGGTGGCCTATCCTCTGTCGTTTCCTGAAGCACAATTATGAAACTTTAACCAGCACCCTTCAGTGGTGGCCTATCCTCTGTCGTTTCCAGAAGCTATTGATGAAACTTTAACCAGCACCCCCAGTGGTGGCCTATCCTCTGTCGTTTCCTGAAGCACAATTATGAAACTTTAACCAGGACCCCAGTGGTGGCCTATCCTCTGTCGTTTCCAGAAGCACAATTATGAAACTTTAACCAGCAACCCCCGTGGTGGCCTATCCTCTATCGTTTCCAGAAGCACAATTATGAAACTTTAACCAGCACCCCTCCAGTGGTGGCCTATCTTCTGTCATTTCCAGAGCAACAATTATGAAACTTTAACCAGCACCCCCGTGGTGGCCTATCCTCTGTCGTTTCCAGAAGCTGAATTATGAAACTTTAACCAGCAACCCAGGTGGTGGCCTATCCTCTGTCATTTCCAGAAGCTTTAACCAATGATGATTTAAAACCAGTGGCCTATCCTCTGTCGTTCCCTGAAGCAAAACCAGCAATGGTGGCCTATCCTCTATCATTTCCAGAAGCACAATTATGAAACTTTAACCAGCACAAGGTGGTGGCCTATCCTCTATCATTTCCAGAAGCACAATTATGAAACTTTAACCAGCACCCCCAGTGGTGGCCTATCCTCTATCATTTCCAGAAGCACAATTATGAAACTTTAACAGCAACCCCAGTGGTGGCCTATCCTCTGAAGCACAATTATGAAACTTTAGCACCCCCAGTGGTGGCCTATCCTCTGTCATTTCCTGAAGCACAATTATGAAACTTTAACCAGGACCCCAGTGGTGGCCTATCCTCTGTCATTTCCATTGCACAATTATGAAACTTTAACCAGCACCCCCAGTGGTGGCCTATCCTCTATCGTTTCCAGAAGCATGAATTATGAAACTTTAACCAGGACCCCCCGTGGTGGCCTATCCTCTATCATTTCCAGAAGCACAATTATGAAACTTTAACCAGCACCCCAGTGGTGGCCTATCCTCTGTCATTTCCAGAAGCTGAATTATGAAACTTTAACCAGGACCCCCAGTGGTGGCCTATCCTCTGTCATTTCCAGAAGGAATTATGAAACTTTAACCAGCACCCCCAGTGGTGGCCTATCCTCTGTCATTTCCTGAAGCACAATTATGAAACTTTAACCAGCACCCCAGTGGTGGCCTATCCTCTGTCATTTCCAGAAGCTGAATTATGAAACTTTAACCAGTGGTGGCCTATCCTCAGGTGAAGTTGGAAACTTTAACCAGCACCCCCATGGTGGCCTCTCCTCATCGTTTCCTGAAGCACAATTATGAAACTTTAACCAGCAAGGTGGTGGCCTATCCTCTATCATTTCCAGAAGCTGAATTTGAAACTTTAACCAGCACCCCCCCAGGTGGTGGCCTATCCTCTGTCGTTTCCAGAAGCACAATTATGAAACTTTAACCAGCAACCCCCAGTGGTGGCCTATCCTCTATCATTTCCTGAAGCTGAATTATGAAACTTTAACCAGGACCCCCCAGGTGGTGGCCTATCCTCTATCATTTCCAGAAGCTGAATTATGAAACTTTAACCAGGACAAGTGGTGGCCTATCCTCTGTCATTTCCAGAAGCACAATTATGAAACTTTAACCAGGACCTTCAGTGGTGGCCTATCCTCTGTCATTTCCAGAAGCAAATTATGAAACTTTAACCAGCAACCCCAGTGGTGGCCTATCCTCTATCATTTCCAGAAGCACAATTATGAAACTTTAACCAGGACCCCAGTGGTGGCCAATCTCTGTCATTTCCAGAAGCACAATTATGAAACTTTAACCAGGACAGTGGTGGCCTATCCTCTATCATTTCCAGAAGCTGAATTATGAAACTTTAACCAGCAACCCCCAGTGGTGGCCTATCCTCCTCTATCATTTCCAGAAGCTGAATTATGAAACTTTAACCAGCACCCCCCCGTGGTGGCCTATCCTCTGTCATTTCCAGAAACACAATTATAAAACTTTAACCAGCACCACCAGTGGCGGCCTATCCTCTATCGTTCCCAGAAGTACAATTATGAAACTTTTACCAGCAACCCCCAGTGGTGGCCTATCCTCTGTCATTTCCTGAAGCACAATTATGAAACTTTAACCAGGACCCCCAAGTGGTGGCCTATCCTCTGTCATTTCCTGAAGCACAATTATGAAACTTTAACCAGGACCCCCAGGTGGTGGCCTATCCTCTATCGTTTCCAGAAGCACAATTATGAAACTTTAACCAGGACCAAGTGGTGGCCTATCCTATATCGTTTCCAGAAGCACAATTATGAAACTTTAACCAGGACCCCCAGTGGTGGCCTATCCTCTTTCATTTCCAGAAGCACAATTATGAAACTTTAACCAGGGCCAAGTGGTGGCCTATCCTCTATCATTTCCAGAAGCACAATTATGAAACTTTAACCAGGACCAAGTGGTGGCCTATCCTCTATCGTTTCCAGAAGCACAATTATGAAACTTTAACCAGGACCCTCCAGTGGTGGCCTATCCTCTGTCATTTCCAGAAGCTGAATTATGAAACTTTAACCAGGACCCCCAGGTGGTGGCCTATCCTCTGTCATTTCCAGAAGCACAATTATGAAACTTTAACCAGGACCCCAGGTGGTGGCCTATCCTCTATCATTTCCAGAAGCACAATTATGAAACTTTAACCAGGACCCCAGGTGGTGGCCTATCCTCTATCATTTCCAGAAGCACAATTATGAAACTTTAACCAGGACCCCAGGTGGTGGCCTATCCTCTATCAAGCACCAGAAGCTGAATTATGAAACTTTAACCAGGACCAGTGGTGGCCTATCCTCTATCATTTCCAGAAGCACAATTATGAAACTTTAACCAGGACCCCCTCAGGTGGTGGCCTATCCTCTATCATTTCCAGAAGCTGAATTATGAAACTTTAACCAGGACCCCCAGTGGTGGCCTATCCTCTATCATTTCCAGAAGCACAATTATGAAACTTTAACCAGGACACCCCAGTGGTGGCCTATCCTCTGTCGTTCCAGAAGCTGAATTATGAAACTTTAACCAGGACCCCAGTGGTGGCCTATCCTCTGTCGTTTCCAGAAGCTGAATTATGAAACTTTAACCAGGACCAAAACTTTAACCAAGTGGTGGCCTATCCTCTGTCGTTTCCAGAAGCACAATTATGAAACTTTAACCAGGACCCCCAGTGGTGGCCTATCCTCTATCATTTCCAGAAGCACAATTATGAAACTTTAACCAGGACCCCCCAGTGGTGGCCTATCCTCTATCATTTCCAGAAGCACAATTATGAAACTTTAACCAGGACCCCCAGTGGTGGCCTATCCTCTATCGTTTCCAGAAGCACAATTATGAAACTTTAACCAGGACAAGTGGTGGCCTATCCTCTATCATTTCCAGAAGCACAATGAAACTTAACCAGAAACCTCTTAACCACAATTATGAAACCAGGACCCCAGTGGTGGCCTATCCTCTATCGTTCCCAGAAGGAACAATTATGAAACTTTAACCAAGACCCCCCAGTGGTGGCCTATCCTCTATCATTTCCAGAAGGAACAATTATGAAACTTTACCCAGGACCCCCAGGTGGTGGCCTATCCTCTATTGTTTCCAGAAGCACAATTATGAAACTTTAACCAGGACCCCAGGTGGTGGCCTATCCTCTGTCATTTCCAGAAGCACAATTATGAAACTTTAACCAGGACCCCCAGGTGGTGGCCTATCCTCTATTGTTTCCAGAAGCACTAATTATGAAACTTTAACCAGGACCCCAAGTGGTGGCCTATCCTATATCATTTCCATAAGCACAATTATGAAACTTTAACCAGGACAAGTGGTGGCCTATCCTCTGTCATTTCCAGAAGCTGAATTATGAAACTTTAACCAGGACCCCCCAGGTGGTGGCCATCCTCTGTCATTTCCAGAAGCACAATTATGAAACTTTAACCAGGACCCCCCAGTGGTGGCCTATCCTATATCATTTCCATAAGCACAATTATGAAACATTAACCAGGACACCCCAGTGGTGGCCTATCCTCTGTCATTTCCTGAAGCACAAGTATGAAACTTTAACCTCCACCCCCAGTGGTGGCCTATCCTCTGCCGTTTCAGAAAGCACAATTGGTGGCCTATGAAAAGCTTTAACCAGGACCCCAGTGGTGGCCTATCCTCTGTCGTTTCCAGAAGCACAATTATGAAACTTTAACCAGGACCCAGTGGTGGTGGCCTATCCTCTGTCATTTCCAGAAGCACAATTATGAAACTTAACCAGCACCCCAAGTGGTGGCCTATCCTCTGTCATTTCCAGAAGCACAATTATGAAACTTTAACCAGGACCCCAGTGGTGGCCTATCCTCTGTCGTTTCCTGAAGCACAATTATGAAACTTTAACCAGCACCCCCCAGTGGTGGCCTATCCTCTGTCATTTCCAGAAGC
Organism: Macrobrachium rosenbergii; assembly: GCF_040412425.1. Classification (NCBI taxonomy): domain Eukaryota; kingdom Metazoa; phylum Arthropoda; class Malacostraca; order Decapoda; family Palaemonidae; genus Macrobrachium; species Macrobrachium rosenbergii. The sequence continues at coordinate 6,959,259 of NC_089795.1, read as the reverse complement.
ACAATTATGAAACTTTAACCAGCACCCCCCAGTGGTGGCCTATCCTCTGTCATTTCCAGAAGCACAATTATGAAACTTTAACCAGGACCCCCCAGTGGTGGCCTATCCTCTGTCGTTTCCTGAAGCACAATTATGAAACTTTAACCAGCACCCCCAGTGGTGGCCTATCCTCTGTCGTTTCCAGAAGCACAATTATGAAACTTTAACCTCCACCCCCAGTGGTGGCCTATCCTCTGTCGTTTCCAGAAGCACAATTATGAAACTTTAACCACAACCCCCAGTGGTGGCCTATCCTCTGTCGTTTCCTGAAGCACAATTATGAAACTTTAACCAGGACCCCAGTGGTGGCCTATCCTCTGTCGTTTCCAGAAGCACAATTATGAAACTTTAACCAGGACCCCCAGGTGGTGGCCTATCCTCTGTCGTTTCCAGAAGCACAATTATGAAACTTTAACCACGACCCCCAGTGGTGGCCTATCCTCTATCGTTTCCAGAAGATGAATTATGAAACTTTAACCTGGACCCGGTGGTGGCCTATCCTCTATCGTTTCCAGAAGCTCAATTATGAAACTTTAACCTCCACCTGGTGGTGGCCTATCCTCTGTCGTCTCCAGAAACACAATATTGAAACTTTAACCTCGACCCCCCAGTGGTGGCCTATCCTCTGTCGTTTCCAGAAACACAATATTGAAACTTTAACCTCCCAAGACTCCCAAGTGGTGGCCTATCCTCTGTCATTTCCAGAAGCTGAATTATGAAACTTTAACCAGGACAAGTGGTGGCCTATCCTCTGTCATTTCCAGAAGCACAATTATGAAACTTTAACCAGGACCCAGTGGTGGCCTATCCTCTATCGTCGTTTCCAGAAGCACAATTATGAAACTTTAACCACCCCAGGTGGTGGCCTATCCTCCATTTTCCAGAAGCTGAATTATGAAACTTTAACCAGGACCCCAGTGGTGGCCTATCCTCTATCATTTCCAGAAGCACAATTACGTAATTTTAACCTCCACCCCATGTAGTGGCCTATCCTCTATCATTTCCAGAAGCTGAATTATGAAACTTTAACCAGGACCCCCAGTGGTGGCCTATCCTCTATCATTTCCAGAAGCACAATTATGAAACTTTAACCAGGACCCCCAGTGGTGGCCTATCCTCTATCATTTCCAGAAGCTGAAATTATGAAACTTTAACCAGGACAGTGGTGGCCTATCCTCTGTCATTTCCAGAAGCACAAATATGAAACTTTAACCACAACCCCCAGTGGTGGCCTATCCTCTGTCGTTTCCTGGAGCACAATTATGAAACTTTAACCACAACCCCCCAGTGGTGGCCTATCCTCTGTCGTTTCCTGAAGCACAATTATGAAACTTTAACCTCCACCCCATTGGTGGCCTATCCTCTCGTTTCCAGAAGCACAATTATGAAATTTTAACCTCCACCCCAGTAGTGGCCTATCCTCCATCATTTCCAGAAGTACAATTATGAAACTTTAACCAGCAACCCCAGTGGTGGCCTATCCTCTGTCGTTTCCAGAAGCACAATTATGAAACTTTAACCACGACCCCCAAGTGGTGGCCTATCCTCTGTCGTTTCCAGAAGCACAATTATGAAACTTTAACCTCCTCCTCCCAGTGGTGGCCTATCCTCTGTCGTTTCCAGAAGCACAATTATGAAACTTTAACCTCCACCCCCAGTGGTGGCCTATCCTCTCGTTTCCAGAAGCACAACTACGTAATTTTAACCTCCACCCCATGTAGTGGCCTATCCTCCACCATTTCCAGAAGTACAATTATGAAACTTTAACCAGCAACCCCCAGTGGTGGCAATTATGAAACTTTAACCAGCAACCCCAGTGGTGGCCTATCCTCTGTCATTTCCAGAAGCACAATTAAACTTTAACCAGGACCCCAGAAACTTTAATTTCACTAACCCCAGTGGTGGCCTATCCTCTGTCATTTCCAGAAGCACAATTATGAAACTTTAACCACGACCCCCCAGTGGTGGCCTATCCTCTGTCATTTCCAGAAGCACAATTATGAAACTTTAACCTCCTCCTCCCAGTGGTGGCCTATCCTCTGTCATTTCCAGAAGCACAAATATGAAACTTTAACCAGCAACCCCCAGTGGTGGCCTATCCTCTGTCGTTTCCAGAAGCACAATTATGAAACTTTAACCACAACCCCCAGTGGTGGCCTATCCTCTGTCGTTTCCAGAAGCACAATTATGAAACTTTAACCTCCACCCCCATTGGTGGCCTATCCTCTCGTTTTCAGAATCATAATTATGTAATTTTAACCTCCACCCCCAGTAGTGGCCTATCCTCCATCATTTCCAGAAGTACAATTATGAAACTTTAACCAGCACCCCAACCCCCTCTATCGTTTCCAGAAGCACAATTATGAAACTTTAATCCTCTATCCTGTCATTTCCAGAAGCACAATTATGAAACTTTAACCAAGACCCCCAGTGGTGGCCTATCCTCTGTCGTTTCCTGAAGCACAATTATGAAACTTTAACCTCCTCCCCCCTTGGTGGCCTATCCTCTGTCATTTCCTGAAGCACAATTATGAAACTTTAACCAGTACCCCAGTGGTGGCCTATCCTCTGTCATTTCCAGAAGCACAATTATGACAATTATGGTGGCCTAATTTCCAGAAGCACAACCAACCTCCACCCCCCAGAAGTGGAAACTGGCCTATCCTCTGTCATTTCCAGAAGCACAATTATGAAACTTTAACCTCCTCCCCCCCAGTGGTGGCCTATCCTCTGTCGTTTCCTGAAGCACAATTATGAAACTTTAACCTCCTCCCCCCAGTGGTGGCCTATCCTCTGTCATTTCCAGAAGCACAATTATGAAACTTTAACCTCCTCCCCCAGTGGTGGCCTATCCTCTGTCGTTTCCAGAAGCACAATTATGAAACTTTAACCTCCTCCCCCAGTGGTGGCCTATCCTCTGTCATTTCCAGAAGCACAATTATGAAACTTTAACCTCCCCCCCAGTGGTGGCCTATCCTCTGTCGTTTCCTGAAGCACAATTATGAAACTTTAACCTCCTCCTCCCAGTGGTGGCCTATCCTCTGTCATTTCCTGAAGCACAATGATGAAACACAAATATAAAACTTTAACCAACAACCCCCAGTGGTGGCCTATCCTCTGTCGTTTCCTGAAGCACAGCACAATTATTTCCAGAAACTTTAACCTCCACCCCCAGTGGTGGCCTATCCTCTGTCGTTTCCTGAAGCACAATTATGAAACTTTAACCTCCACCCCCAGTGGTGGCCTATCCTCTGTCATTTCCAGAAGCACAATTATGAAACTTTAACCAGCAACCCCAGTGGTGGCCTATCCTCTGTCGTTTCCTGAAGCACAATTATGAAACTTTAACTTTAACCTCCACCCCACAAGTGGTGGCCTATCCTCTATCATTTCCAGAAGTACAATTATGAAACTTTAACCAGCAACCCCCAGTGGTGGCCTATCCTCTGTCGTTTCCAGAAGCACAATTATGAAACTTCAACCTCCTCCCCAAAGTGGTGGCCTATCCTCTGTCGTTTCCTGAAGCACAATTATGAAACTTCAACCTCCTCCCCAAAGTGGTGGCCTATCCTCTGTCGTTTCCTCCAGAAGCCTCCTCCCAAAGTGGTATGAAACTTTAATCACTACCCCCAGTGGTGGCCTATCCTCTGTCATTTCCTGAAGCACACTTATGAAACTTTAACCTCCTCCCCAAAGTGGTGGCCTATCCTCTGTCGTTTCCTGAATCACAATTATGAAACTTTAACCACGACCCCCCAGTGGTGGCCTATCCTCTGTCATTTCCAGAAGCACAATTATGAAACTTTAACCTCCTCCCTCAGTAGTGGCCAATCCTCTGTCGTTTCCTGAAGCACAATTATGAAACTTTAACCTCCTCCCCAGTGGTGGCCAATCCTCTGTCATTTCCAGAAGCACAAATATGAAACTTTAACCTCCACCCCCAGTGGTGGCCTATCCTCTGTCGTTTCCTGAAGCACAATTATGAAACTTTAATCACTACCCCCCAGTGGTGGCCTATCTTCTGTCGTTTCCAGAAGCAAAATTATGAAACTTTAACCTCCTCCCCCCAGTGGTGGCCTATCCTCTGTCATTTCCAGAAGCACAAATATGAAACTTTAATGCCCACCCCCGGTGGTGGCCTACCCTCTGTCGTTTCCTGAAGCACAGTTATGAAACTTTAACCTCCTCCCCCCAGTGGTGGCCTATCCTCTCGCATTTCCAGAATCATAATTATGAAAATTTCATCAATAAACAAGAGTAAAGATGTAATGGTGTCTATGTATTAGTCACAACTCTAAAAAACCTGTGAATAATTATGGATTAATGATGACGACAATAATTCCCAAAAACTAATATTGTCATTCACAGTTCAGCAACGTGAATAAAAAGAGAGTATGATAATAAGAGTCCTAACAAAACTCCGAATAATGATGAATGAAGAAGCAGGTGATTAATGTATATATAAAAAATATTCATTCAAGAATGTTAAGGCAACAAAAATGGCTCGTGGAAAAACAAAGGCAGTTTCACTCACCGATTGTGAGAAATTCCTGTCTCACCTTTTCTCATTCGAGAAGTGAGATGCGTCAATCGCTTGACCAGCCGGGGTCATTTTTAATATATTTTTATTTATTTATTTTTATTTGTTTATTTTAAAATATTTTTTTTTATTTATTTTTTTTTTCTTTATTCATTTATTGTTATTTATTTATTAATTATTTTTATTTATTTATTTATATTTAGTCATTTATTTATTTTTATTTATTTATTTACTTTTTATTTATTTATTTATTTTTTACTTATTTATTTTCATTTATTTATCTATATTTTATATAATTTATTTATTTTTATTTATTTATTTATTTTTATTTATTTATTTTTCTATTTTTATTTATTTAATTATTTATTTTTATTTGTTTTTTATTTATTTATTTTTATTTATTTATTTAGTTTTTTATTTAATTATTTTTATTTATTTATTTTTTATCTATTTATTTCTTTTTATTAATTATTTACTTTCATTAATTTATTTATTTTTATTTATTTATTTTTATTATTTCTTGTATTTTTATTTATTATTATTTATTTATTTATTTTTATTTATTTCTTTATTTTTTTTATTTATTTATTTATTTTTATTTATTTATTTATTTTCATTTATTCTTTTATTTTCATTTATTTATTTATTTTCACTTATTTTTATCTAATTTTTTATTTATTTAATTTTTTTAATTTATTCATTTTATTTATTTTTATTTATTTATTTATTTTTATTTAATTATTTGTTTTTTTATTTGTTTAACTTTATTTTTAATCGTTTATTTTTATTTTTAATTATTTGTTGACTTTTTAGTTCTTTTTAGGCATTTTCTTAATTTTTATTTAGTTTTACCTAATTTTATTTATTTAGATTTATTTATTTTTATTTTTTACTTTCATTAATTTAATTTATTTTTATTGATTTTTATTTATTTATTTTCATACATATTAGTTATATATATTGATTATTTCATATTATTTTCATATACTTACTTTTATTTATATATCTTAATTTTATTAATTATTCTTTATTTATTGATTGATTTTTAGTAAATGTTACATACTTATTCATTATTTTTTTAATTTTTATTCTTTTATGTTTATTTACATTAATTTTTATTTATTTATTTTTATTTATTTATTTTTTATTTATATTTATTTATTTATTCAAGTAAAAAATCAACTTCAAAAATGACCTAGAAAAAGGAATAAGAATGCAACATGAATGTTTTAGAAAAATATGTCAATTTTGAATATAATATTATTATGAATTTTGCTTTCTTTATGATGGATGAATTTAGTTTAACTTTTAACTTCTTAAAACCGAGTCCTTTTAAAAAAAGTAAAAAATACAATCAATATTTAAATGAAAAATCAATTTCAAAATCACCTAAAAATTGGAAAATTAATATATCATATAAAAAGCTAAAAAAAAATAAAAATTTTAATACAATATTTTTGGGAATTTTGCCATCTTTTTCGTGAATGATTTTAGTTCAACGTTTTCTGATATATTCTTATTAATATTTACCAATGTTGTTTTATATTCGTATTTATGATTTTTATATTTAATTCAAATAACAAATACCATTTATTTACCAATACAGAAAATTATGATACAAGTAAATAAAACTTTTAGAAAATATATTTATTTTGAATAAAATATTTTTTGATAAATTTTCCCTCTTTTTGATCAATGAATTTAATTTAACTTTTACAGATATATTCTTGTAACCGAGTTTAAAAAAAAATAAAAAAATCAACTTAAAAAATCAAGTAAAAAAAACATTCATGATTTAAGACAAAAATCAATTTAAAATCATTATAAAAAGAAAAAAATAAATGAAGTATGTATGAGAACTGCTGATAAAAGCATTTAAAGTTTCAGTCAAAAATCAATTTAAAAAATCATTAAGAAAACTAAAATAAATGAAATATGTAAACAGTTTCAAAAATTTCAGTTTGAACACAATATTTTTTTGGAGTTTTGCCCTCTTTTTGATGAATAATTTTAGTATCGTTTACTGATATATTATAACAACCTTATATAAAAAAAAACCTCCGTTAGAAAACAGTCAATATATAAGTTAAAAATCGACTTCAAAAATCAACAAAAAACATTCATGATTTAAGACAAAAGTCAATTTAGAAGTCATTAAAAAAAGGAAAATAAATGAAATATGTTAAAAGTAAAAAGAAAATCAATTTGATTACGATATTTTTCTTAGTTTTGCCCTCTTTTTGATGAATGATTTTACTTTACCATTCGCTATGTTCTTATAACACAGTTTTATGAAAAAATCCGCGTTCAAAAACAATCAAGGTAAAACTCAAAGCTAAAAGGTCATATACGTTTTGTATATAAAAATACTGTTATAAACATTCAAGATTTCAGTCAAAAATCAATTTTAAAATCATTAAGAATTTAAAAATAATGAAATATGTAAAATGTGTCAAAAATATTTAAATATGAATACAATATTTTTTGGGAGTTTTGTCCTCTTTTTATTACTGATTTTAGTTTAACAGAATTATATAAAAAATGTCCGTTAAAAACATTCAATATTTAAGTAAAAAATCAACTTCAAAAATGACTTAAAAAAGACAAAAGAATGAGAGATAAAATCTTTAGGTTTGTTTAAATCTGAAAAAAATAAGAATAATACAATTTTTTATATTAATCCTTTGTATGATTTTAACGTTTATTTTCAACGTGTTTGTTTTAATTTTCATCTTATTTCATTTCATATGTTTTGTTTTTATTTTATTTAATTTTTATTTAGTTATTGTTTTTTTTTTTTTATTTACTTGTATCATGATTTACTTCATTGGTAAATAAATGGTATTTGTCATTTGAATTAAATATAAAAATTACAAATACAAATATAAAACAACAATGGTAAATAATAATAATGAGAATTCCTAAAAATATTGTATTAAAATTTGATTTTTTTTTTAGCTTTTTATATGATATATTAATTTTCTAATTTTTCAGGTGATTGTTGATATTGATTGTATTTTTTACTTTTTTTTTTTTTTTAAATAGGACTCGGTTATGAGAACTTAAAAGTTAAACTAAATTCATCCATCGTAAAGAGAGCAAAGTTCAT